>NW_003547159.1:8823-12111 GCF_000090795.2 Amphimedon queenslandica | reverse complement strand
TCCAGTTATGACTAATAATGAGTACACTGGTGTGTTACGTATTAATAGTTTAAGAGATGAAGTTGATAATGGTGCTAGTTATAATTGTTCAGTTAGTGTGACTCCTAATACTCCTTTTATATTAACAGGGAATGATAATAGCAGTGCAGTTACATTAACTGTAGCAAGTAAGTAAATTAAAATTATTATTTTTAATTGCATTTTGATAGGGTTTGATATCAATCATGTTGATATAAGTATCAATATTCCTTCTGTTCCTGTTGCTGGTGATGTATTCAATTTATCTTGTGTTATAGTTGGACCTCCTAATTTTGTTGAAAATCTTACTAATGTCAGATGGACTTATGATTTAGAAGCATCTCAAGCTGTGACTAGTGAAAACAATGATGCTACACTAGTACCTGTTGTTAGAAATGGAAATATATTCACCAGTGTACTTACACTTGATCCAGTGAAGACACCTGATGCTAGACAATATTACTGTCAAGTAGCAATTAGCGTATTTGGTACTGTAGATCGTACTAACAAAGATTTAACTGTTCAAAGTTAGTACTACTCATTATTTAATTTATCTAAAGCAATATTCCTCTTTTATAGTACCTCCTCCCAGTGTATCAATAGTTGCTGATCCTCCAACTGGTCCAATATATGAGAGTACAAGTTACTTACTAACCTGTACAGCTATAGTAAACACTACAATAGTGGATACACCAGTAACTGCTGGTGTAGTATGGACTGATTCTAGTGGTAATGTAATACCAACTAATGAAGTAAGACGTCAAGTGATACCTCCAACTGGTAACAGTCTTGTAAGCATGCTATTGTTTCAACCTATTGATACTGGTCTTAATAATGATGGAGGAACATATACCTGTCAAATGATCATCAATTCTGGTAACTCATTAATAGCTTCAAGTCAACCTACTGATACTACCCTTGATGTTACTGTTGAAAGTAAGTTACAAAAATACGTGTACTTATAGATGTTATAGATGTATTTCTATTAATCTTTTATTATTATCATACTTTCTTTCTCCATCAGGTCTTCCTCCAATGACAGTAGATTTCTCATCAGTTGGTTCCGTTGAAGTTGGTCAGAGTCTAACTATAACATGTACCATAACAACAGTTGAGAGATTAGTAGTAACACCATTGATTACTTTCATTAAAATGAATGATACAGACATGGAAATGCTCTCTAACTTAAATAGACCATACAGTATCACAAGAGATGATACTGGTTCAGTTACTAACTATACTCTAATACTGGATCCAGTGAGGTTTGAAGATGCTGGAATGTATACATGTATGGCTGAGTTTAATGTAACTGGTTTTAATAATACTAATGATCCTAGCACTGCTACTTATGATTATCGAGAGGATAGTGATACCTTTAATTTAACTGTTGACTGTAAGTTATAAATATTCTGCACAGTAAGTGGTAAATTTAATAGTTAATTTTAAAAAATTTAGATTGATTCTCATTAAAAATATTTATTTATTTAATATTTTACAGTTCCACCAGTGATTGTTACTATATCAAAGGAACATGATGATACATTATATGCTGGGACACCATTCTTCATTAAATGTGACATAATGTTAGATCCATTAGTTACTATACCAGTGACTATCATTACTCAATGGACACGTGATGGTACTAATGTTCCTATGGGTTCATCTGATGCTACTATTACTGAGAGTCTCAATATGATCAATACATTATATTATAATGCAACATTAATGTTCTATCCATTGGATAATGCTAATGACACTGGAATGCATACTTGTAATGTTGAAGTGACTGCTCCTAATAGTTACACATACCTCAGGAATACATCAGCTAGTGCTAGTATTTCTATTACAATTATTGGCAAGTATAATCTATGCTGTATCTACTAATGTATTACATACTTATGTGTAATTGTACCAAAGCTTTCATAGCTTGATGTACTGTAAATATAAGTACCTGCTATTATATTGGGCTGTGACTTTGAATGATTGTGAATTACTTTTTGCTTCACTGTTGTCTTTTTTTACAGCTTCTCCAGTGCCAGTAGTAGAGATAGTGTCTATGGGTATTGCTGAACCTGGTGAAGAATACATGTTAAATTGTATAGTGACAGTTGTTGATAGACTCATAGTCTCACCAGTAATAACATGGACTAAGAGATCAGCTAACAATGTTATTAGTGTACCTTCAGTTCTTATGAATATATCTAATGTAATGAGTTCTCTTTATTTGAACTTCTCTTCTCTCAATACTTCTGATGCTGGTCTGTATACTTGTGAAGCATCCATTAATGTCAGTCAGATATCCATGGTAGCAAGGAATAATGACACATCAAACCTACCATTAGGAAGTAGGCAATTTATCATGCATGAAGTACCGGTTTGTACTTACACTTATGTTATGTATTGAAGCAAATATTATTACATGTAGATCTGTGTCTATGTTTAATTGTACATGTAGCCGTTTTTAGAAGCTATACCAATACATTAATTATTTTTTCAAATGCAATTATGTCTTAAGGTTTCATTTTTGTGTGTACTTCTTGTTATTTATTACATTGTGTGCTCATTCCTTTCAATAATTGTTTTTGATTTATTTATTTTAGTTTCCATTCCATCTGTTGATGTGAGTCAATCAAGAAAGAATTATTTCTTAGCCGGCAGTAACCTGATACTAACATGTGATATCAGTGTTGATTCTAATGTTGATACACCATTCACTGTTAATGTAACCTGGAACATGACTGATCAACAGATCATGAGTAATAGTAATTTCGAAGATGCTAGTGACTTTAATTCAATGATGCTTGCTGATACAGATCGTGTTAATATCAGCTCTGTTATCATGAGATCAGGTTTCAATAAGTATAGATCAATTGTAAATTTCACTACATTGAGCAGTAATGAGGATTCAGGAACATATACATGTATTGTTACTATAGTACCAGCTCCAGCTTATGAATATGTTATGACTTCTGATACTAATGATATGAATGTTAACTTCACTGTTACTGGTAAGTATGTTATAATCAGGGTTTCCCACAAAGCATGTTATAAGTAAGTTAAAAAGCATGTTTCATCAGTTGGCAAGCACATTATGGAGCAGCTTAAAAATTTTCATTAAAAAATCTAATTTGGACTACACAACATAACAACATGCATATAATTCAGAAAAATTATTAAAATTGTGAATTTTTTCCTTATGACTTTTAGTAAAATTTATATATTTTGATTAATGATTTAATTTTTCTATTTGTTAGATCCAATGATTGGAAG
>NW_003547159.1:4390-8813 GCF_000090795.2 Amphimedon queenslandica | reverse complement strand
TTTTTCTGCCTCCCCCGACTCATTCCTGGGTCTGGAGACATCATGTCCTGATTCAGACCCATATGATAACTTCACTCTTACCTGTACAGCCACTAAACCAACCATAGTAATACCAAACCTTGTAATAGCATGGACACATAATGGTACAATAGAAACTGGCACTGTGACTACTACTGGAGAGGATACTATGACTACCACTGTTACTAATACATTGAGTTTTGACTCCAGTACTGCTTCTGATTCTGGTACTTATAAATGTACTGCTATTATTACTGTACCTGATTCAACTGATATTGTCACTACTAGTGAGGAAAGTACTGTGACTATAAAATGTAAGGGATTTTAAATTTGTAATGCACATCCTCTTTTTCTCCTCTCACGTTAATCTCTTTTTTTATTTATAGCTCATCAAAGTGTACCTGTTCCTGCTACTAATGTAACAGCTACTCCAGGAACAACTACTGCTGCTATATCATTCATAATACCTAACATTGCCTATACACCTGAAACCTACAGTGTTAAGTATACTGGAGCAATCTTACAAACAGCAGAACAAACTTCTATGACAAGAATGAGCTCTGATAACATCACTGTAATTAACCAAGAATTTACAATCATGTTGGCTGGCCTTGAGGAAGATAACACTTATACATATACAGTTGATTCTACCAATTGTCTTGGTACTACTAGTACTGTAGAGATGAGCTTCAGAACACTTTCAACATGTGAGTGAAAACTGATTGGTATCCCATTGTTATCCATTTCTATTTTTTATTTCTTTTGTTCATTACAGTGCCAGTGGATCCTCCAATGGGTTGTTCTAATATAACATTCTTACCATATAATGTCACACTTACCTGGACTGCACCAGCACTAATAGATCAAAATGGAGCACCAGTTGGTTATAATTTAACATGCATGAATACTAGTGGTGCATCAGTCAATGGATTGATCCCAACACAAACTTCAAGGAACACAATGTTCACTATTACTGATGTTATACCTTTTACTGGTTACACTTGTGAGCTGTCATTTATTAGTGTAGTAGGAGAAGGACCCTCTACCCAGTGTACTTTTGAAACAGCTCAAGATAGTAAGTACATGTAGACTAGTGTACATTACATGTGGATTATTAATTTATTATGTACATGTACATAAGTGCATATGTTCAATATTATTAAAAGTCATAAGTTAGTTGCATTTTTCTACAAAATAGGGCCAAGTGATAATCCTCAAAGTTTCACTTCAGTACCTAATAAAACTGATGTCACTTTTACATGGACTAAGCCAGCTACTCCTAATGGAATAATCATTGAATATTTTCTAGTTGTAATTAACTTGAATACAATGAAAAGACATAACTATACAATATCTGTATCTGTCAATCAAACTACAGTGATACAATTAGTTGATGGTTTCAGTCCATATCAGAATTACACTGCTAGTGTTAGTGCTAGTACAATCATTGGAGCTGGACCAGTGGCTACTACTGCAGGAAGAACACTACCAGCCTCAGACAGTAAATGCAATATTGAACCTAAATTAAATTATTTTTACTATCAACAGCTCTTAATTCACCTGATTTATTAGTATCCCCTGTAATTATCAATAGTTTAACAGTAGCTTATACTGTACCAGTTCTCAATGAAACTACTATCAATATAACATGGAGTCCACCATCTCATCCTAATGGAGAAATTAGTGGATTTATTGTTAGAATAGCTACTGATGCTATTACTAGCCCTAATAATGTTCCATTTGTGACTGGCAAAACATCATATTCTTTAATATTTGGAGGATTAAGTTAGTATTTTGTGCTTACATATCATATTTTTATGATCATTTTACAGAGGCAAGGATACCTTATTATGTATCAGTTGTAGCAGTCAATCAAGTTGGTGAAGGAAATTCAGCCACTGCTACTGTCTTCACTAAAGCTGACAGTAAATATTTTAACTTTTCGCATTAATTGTCATTTTATGTGCAGGTAGTGTTACAGTATCACCATCAAATGTACAAGCAATGAGAATAAGAGATACAATAGTGTTATCATGGGATCCAGTGACACTAGAAGAAGCTAAAGGATTCTTTGTATACAGTATCAGATTAACTCCTGATGATGGTAGCACTAGCAGTACATTAAGACAAACTAATACAAGAACTATATCAGTAGCTTATGATACCACATCAGTTAATATAACTGATACTGAGCCACAGTTAGCTTATACTGTGAGTATTAGTGTATTGCTATTGAGTGATGTAGGACTAATTGAAGGACCAGCTGTGAGTGTAGGTTAGTAAACATTTTCAAAAGGACATTGCTATTATTTATTGTTTATACAGTGTCTCCATCAAACAATACTGGTACTACTACTACTAGTAGTAGTACTAATTCTACATTAAATGTTCCACTGATATCAGCAGTAGTTTCAGTTTTGATTGTTGTTGCTTTGGTTTTGATCATTGTTTGTGTCATTTGTGTAATAATTTATAGGAAAAAGTCAAAGAATTATAATATAAGGTAGCAAAATTCCATGATTATTAGTGTATGCCTTAACTTATAATAGTAGTAAAACTGATGACATTGATGTAACACCTAATGCAGGATATGGTATAATTGATATTGTCAAGAATACATCGACAGAGTGAGTAACAATACTATAATTCATTAGTGATACTTGTGTTACTATGACTGTGTTAATAGAAATGAAGATGGAGTTTATGAAAGAATAGGAGATGATCAGGTTTATGAACAATTAGATGAACCTGATCTGCTTGCTGCAAGAGAAAGTGCTGCTGACACTAGTAGTACAACATATAAAAATACTACTACTGAGCCTATTGTTACAGGTATTACATTAATTCAATCTGTTAGTTGTTACCTATCAATCATACTTTATTCTGTTGCTTAGAGTCATGAGAAAGAAAATGATGACAATGTGTATGAACTGACTGATACTACTTCACTGTAATAATACCTATCACATACCCTTGTTTGGTGTTTATACTGAGCAGTTTTATAAATGTGCATATAATAAATTTTTATGCATTATTAGTTTAGTTTCATTTAATTAGGAATGCACATTTATTTCTAATGTAGTCTTTATGGTCTATTAATGTAACAATTTTACCAATTTTTAATTTTGTTTACAATGTTACTAAAAAATTTAAGTTTTATCTAGTTGGATGAGATCATATGCTCAGGAGTTTAATTTTTTTTGAGTGGATCTATTACTAATAAAGCCATATTGTGATGTGAAAAAGTGGTATTCCACAGAATTCGGCATAGTACTCATGCAGCTTCTTATCAGTGGATTGTCAAGTTGCCCAAAAATTGGGCTGAAAACCCTTTACTATAATTTTGACCAAGACCCTGGTCTTGGTCAAAAATGACTAGGAGAGAAGTTTCAATTTTTATAATTTGTCCTAATACATATGCATGTTTTTATGTTCTGTAGCAAGTTTGAGCTGATTTTGACCAAAATTATTTTTTTTATAAATTTTTTAAAGTTAATCAAAAATCAGGCCAAAGTCACTTCATGGCCAAATTTTGCCTTAAGTGATTAGGAGAGAGTTTTCCATTTTCATAACTTTTCTAATGCATATATGTTCCTCTGTTGCATACCTTGTCAGCTCATAAAACATGCTTTATCACTATAGGCAGGGAAAGTGCTATATTTGTGCAACCCATTGTGTCAGTCAGCTCAACTACAGTACACATCAGGTATGTATATGTGTACATTGAATGTATCTAAATACATTGGTTCATATGTGTGTGCATACAAAATCTAGCTAATCAAGTTATGTCTCTTTACTTTCTTTGGACACATGTTATTGTTGTCCTTTTTATATCTGCAGTTATGCTAAGATGCAGTGATAATGGGACTATGCTGACATACGGCTAATTACTGTTATTTTTACTGAATTAATCATTATAGATGTTACTGTTTTACAGTTTGTAGAGTTAGATTTCTTCTCACAGGCTTAATTGTTTGCTAAATTTGCTTGGTTATAATGTTTCTATTCTTCCTCTTATCATTGGTATTTCATGTATCATGTCTAGAGTTTGGTTCACTGCCTCCTCGTCCAACTACTGGTCAGTAAATAATTTTGTAATGAATCTATCTATTGTATTCCATAGGTGTTAGATTGTTTCTTGGTGAGGAGGATATTACTATTGCTAATTTCTCAATGATAGCTGCTAGTCTGTTTCATGAAGTAGATTTAGATAGACCTGATGGTACTGCTACTAATATTCCCATTGGTCCTGATGGTCAGAATGATGGTTTGTGGTGTCAGAGTTCTCTTAATCAGAATATGATAGGAACATGGTATTATCCTGATGGAACAACTGTGCCATCTGGTTCTACTGATGGTAACAATGATCCTAGTCCTCTGTTTGCTAACAACACTGCTACTGGTC
>NW_003547159.1:1525-2403 GCF_000090795.2 Amphimedon queenslandica | reverse complement strand
CAGATAATGGAACTGATTACTATTGTACTGCTAGTGCTGGACCTGCTTGTACTGTGAATGGGTTTGAACTGATTATACCATCAGATACTGTTACATCAACTAGTGCTGCTGTCACTGTGGAAAGTAAGTTGGTATTTGTTCACTTACAGAGTGCTAAATCTGTAGTAAATGTTGTATTATGTGTAAAATTGTTATGACATGTAACAAATTTTTTCCTAGTTGTACCACTACCAATGATTGACATAATGGATGTTGGTATTCCAGTAACAGGGGATTCATTCCAATTAGTGTGTACTGGAACTGCACCAGCTAATGTATCAAGTATTGCTACTGTTAGTGTTCAATGGCTTCTTAATGGTACTGTGTTTACTAATGATACACTGAAAGGAGTCACTGTTACTATTAGTGGGTCTATGGCCACATTATCATTCAGTTCTCTTAATGCTTCTACTCATGAAAGAGATGATTATACTTGTGTAGCTACTCTTAGTATCCCTGATGTACCAACAACTAAAACAGCAAGCATTGTGTACAACCTCTTAACACTAAGTAAGTACATGACTGCATGTTGTATAATTTTTCCATTTTAGCTAATCCTGTTGTTTCTGTATTTGCAAGTCAACCTGTTACTGCTGGTCAATCGTATTCATTAAACTGTACTGTCACAATAGTAGCTGGAGTCCTTAATATAACATGGCTTGATGGCAATAGGAATGAACTGACAAAAGGAAATGGAGAACATTTCAATTTAGTTACTATTTCTGATACCGTACAAAGATATGATTTGATTTTTAATTCACTTGACTATTCAAATATTGGAGTATACACTTGTCAAGCTAGGCTTACTGTTGCTAGAGGTGATGGGGCTCAATTTAATG
>NW_003547159.1:0-1515 GCF_000090795.2 Amphimedon queenslandica | reverse complement strand
TGTTGCTAGAGGTGATGGGGCTCAATTTAATGGAACTGGATCTGCTACTACAGCTGTTAGTATAAGAAGTAAGTTAAAATTTACTACCGGTATTTTTACCATTTATAACTTATATTTGCTCATACAGTTCCTGTACCACAAGTATCCATATCTCCTGATGATGATTCTCCTTTTATTCGTGGAACTGTTAGAACTGTTAACTGTTCTGTTGTTTTCACTCCTCCTTTACCTACTAATCCTGATGTCTCATTTGCTATCTTCAAAAATGGTGAAGAAGCATCATTTGAGAACAGTTCCAGATTAATAGCAGTTCAGACAGGAACTACTGGTGCTCTTACCTTTCATCCACTCAACTTCTCTGATGCTGGTAACTATACATGTACTGCTACAGCAAGAGATAGTGCTAATAATCCATTAATAATACCAAGCAGTGCTTCTGATGAATATATTGCTATTGTACAAGGTAATGTAGTGTAGAATAATAATGATCATTATATTTTTTATAGCCATTCCTGTTCCTAATATTACATTCACTACTACTACTGGTAGATCACTGGGAGAGAGTTTAACTCTTAATTGTACAGTTGATGTGCTAGATGACCTATACAATATTAATGTTACTAGCAGTATAGTAAGAAATGGAGAACTCATTATTAGTACTACTGGATCTGGTGATACTACAGCAATGATTATGATTCATTCATTAAGATCATCTGATGCTGGAGACTATCATTGTATTGTTAATATCACTCAATCTAATCTAGACTATGAATTTAATGGAATGGAAACTGCCCAAGTGATACTAACATGTATGTTAATTGGAATAATTTAGTTCATGTTTTATTTATTTATTGTTTTTATAGTACCAACTCCTTCAGTTATTGTTGAGTATAATGCTACTGGACATTTAGTAGATGGAGAACTAGCAGAAGGACAGTTTCTTGATATTATGTGCATAGCTGACATCAGTCAATATATTGATACTAGTGTTAGTGTTACTATGAGTTGGAAGAGAAATAACACTGTGCTGACCAATGGAAGTGATTTTACTATCAGTCCTCCAGTTATGACTAATAATCAGTACACTGGTGTGTTACGTATTAATAGTTTAAGAGATGAACTTGATAATGGTGCTAGTTATAAATGTTCAGTTAGTGTGACTCCTAATACTCCTTTTATAATAGCAGGGAATGATAATAGCAGTGCAGTTACATTAACTGTAGCAAGTAAAATATTTATTAATACTTTTCTAATTATAATTTATTATTAATAGGGTTTGATATCAATCATGTTGATATAAGTATCAATATTTCTTCTGTTCCTGTTGCTGGTGATGTATTCAATTTATCTTGTGTTATAGTTGTACCTCCTAATTTTGTTGAGAATCTTACTAGTGTCAGATGGACTTATGATTTTGAAGCATCTCGCGATGTGACTAGTGCAAACAATGATGCTAGACTAGTACCTGTTGTTAGAAATGGAAATATATTCACCAGTGTACTTACACTTGATCCA
>NW_003547158.1:25021-26795 GCF_000090795.2 Amphimedon queenslandica | reverse complement strand
CGAAACTCAAATGAGATTAGTAAAGGATCTACATGAACTCCTCTGCTATAAAGAAAGCATCCATCACTCCTTATCCTCACCTTCCCCACCTTCTCTTCCTTTTCAATCTACTCCAAGTCTTTCAGCTGTTAGTCTAGCCAGTGAGATGTGGAGGGGACAGGATCATACTACAAGAGAAGAGTCTGATGCTTCTTTTATCATTGGTCAAGCTAGAGCAGTCCACTCTGTACTAAGAGCTGTGTCTACCAATGAACAAAGAAACAAGTGAGTCGCGTTTCATTTTAAAAAATTAGTGAAGGTTCTATTCATACGGTAATAAGCCTCTTAAAATATGTATCTTCTAAAATTATTTCCTTGACTCCTCAAAATTACGTGTGCATAACGTGTACATGTATGCAATTTTTTATGTTAATGGTCAAATTTTTGTAGGTCGTTTGTAATATATCGTGATCCATTGGTCAGTGAGGCCAGAAGAGCTCGTGTTGTATTGATCAAACTGAAGGAAAGAGTCAGGAAAGTACTGGTTGAATTACCGGATTATCCTCTTCTGAAACAAGTTAGGAACATTTTCTTATTTGTTTTCTTAACCTTCTGCTCTCTCCCCCTCATTCTCCAGATATTATTTGCTGTCGATCAAGTTCTTTCTCTTGATCTACTAAGTCCCTTAATGAAGATATTGGCTGGACTTGAAAATGTTTTGAAAAAATCACAAGTAATGATAAAAATTTTAAAATCAATTTTATATAGTCTTCTCTTTTAAATTAATAGGATTGGGAAGGATATGCTTGCTCTAGACTATCTATCTCCACTCAGCTCTCAGCTCTCACTGAACTTGTATTAGAATGGAGACGACTAGAACTCAAGTGAGTAAATTATAATTCTTTTTAATATGTTTTTGATATAAATTTACTTCATTCTATAGTTCTTGGTCTAATCTCCTAAGCATGTGTAAAGATGATTTCATTAGTCAGAGCTGCAAGTGGTGGTTTTATCTGTATGGCCTCATAAATGAAGAGAGTCTCTCAGAATCTGATGCTGTTACATTGTTGCAGTCATTCATTGAGTCCAGCTCTATTGGTGATTATACTAACAGGCTGAGAATGATTGAGAGCTTTGGTCTACAATTGGAAGAAGGTTTGTATGTACATGTATTTGTACTCAATTTATTGTTGCTTTATTTAAATTTATATTTTTTTGAATAATTATTTTTAAAATATAAGCTAAGAGCATTTTTTTAAATATACATTATTTTTTCAGATAACTCATCATTGAGTCATGTACTGTCTAATGTACATACGTACTATATTCAATTTGAGGAATCTGTCAATGACAATATTAACCAGCTTTCTGAGCCAATAGAAACTGGACTAAAAGTAAATATTAATACAATTACTATTGTACATGAATTGTGATGCGTATAGGATTATTTGAAGATACTAAGATGGAAAGATGGGAACTATTGGTCCATAAAACAGCAAAGCGAGAGGAGTCATGCCACACTCTCAAAACACATAAAGCAATATAAAGTAACTGATATTAGTAATTATAATAGTCTGTGTCATTATTAATATTATCTATAATGTTAGGATGTTCTCTCACAACCAGTCAAACCAGTTTTAACAACCGGTAGCATCAAAGAGAAATCTCATTCTAGTGAAGGTGATTCTGTGCTTGAAGGTTATGTATCACATCTTAAGAGTAGGGATGAGACAGTTGCTACATTTAATGGAGAGGTAATTTATAATGTTTGTTGGTGTATTTAATGTTCAATGGT
>NW_003547158.1:20519-24736 GCF_000090795.2 Amphimedon queenslandica | reverse complement strand
ATGTTCATGGTTAATGGGTAGAAAATTGAGGCACATTGCAGCTCAAAAAATTTTAGATGCTCACATTATTTTTAAAATTAGTAATAATTTTAATGCCACTCTGGATGTTTCCTCCTCCTCCTTCCTTTTCCTTTACAAAGGAATGAAGGAATGCTCCTCAATGCAAAGGATACAGCCTTGGTATAATACCAAGGACAGATCCAATGGCAGCTTCACGCTCAGAGGAGGAAACTCCATCTCTTCATCGTGGCTAGGTGTTGTTGCTAGAGTGTTTTCTAGCAGTGGGACATGTACTACAGAAATAATCCTAGTGAGTACAGCCTTGATTGGCTGGAGGCTTTCTGTGTGTTTTTATACTCACATATCTACTTGAGGCAATCGTGGGTTGGAGCTATTACTATTTAGCAACTGTTCACAGCTTTCTTTTGAAGTTATCTTGGCATAAAATAGCATAATTTTATTTCCATATTTTTTAATGAGGAATTATAAAATTTTATCCTTGCTAACTATGGACACCTGCTTTTGTCAGGATTGTCTCTTCCTTTAAAACTTAATTGAGTTTGCTAAAGTAATAGGCAATGTAATACTAATCCTTTTTTTTTAGTTTAATTTTGCTCTAAGATTAAGTGAAGGAGACTCCTCACTGAGTGGCACTGATGCTTACAATAGGCTGAGGCAGTTATTGAACAGATATAAGAGGAACCAGTTACTCTTACAATGGACTGAACAGTTGGATGAGTTCACTGGGTCTGTCATTAGCGACTATCACTCACTACAATCCAATGACATTCCTTCAAAAGTAAAGTGTGACACATATTAGCAATACATTTGTATTGAGCCACTTCTGTAAAATAGTAACTAGTTTTAATATGTACTTTGTTCCTTTTTTGTAGTTGAGTAAGGAAGAGAGAGAGGCAGCTATTAAGCTTCTACTTATGAAAAGGAAAAGAGCATTCACTGATCTTTTTAAGACCTTGAAGTCAATGGGTGAGATTAATAGTGTTTTTAAATTAACTAAAACTCAAGATACATGTACCTGTATTTTTGCCAGTCATTATTATTTTACTGCAATAAATATTTATATATGTGTATGTACATGTGTGAATAATATTTGTTTTCTAATCATACATTACAGCTCTTTATAATGCTTATTTATGTTCATAGGTTTGTCTTATAGAAAAGGTGAAGAATTGTCAGATCAAAACCTTCAGCTCCTATCCCTCACTTCTCCATCTCTTATTAAAGAAGCACTTGACACTACACTCATTAATGATTGCAACTTGTATTTCTTTCGTTGTGTATTAAGATCTGCCGCACTCAATTCTGCATTAGCAACACCATCAAAAGTCAGTGAGCCACACATTATTTTATTATTATTAGTCAATTGTGATTCATGTAATAGGAATTGAGTGTGATACATGTATTGTGGATTAGAGGCTACTGTGTTCAGTTAATGGATGCATTGTGTGTGCAAAGAGAAACGCTATATAAAGGACAAAAAGAACTCCTTTTATTCAAGTAATTAGTAAATAAATAAATACTGTCACTTCTGCTTGATTTCTCTATTTGTTTTTTTTTATTATTTTTTTAAATTTTATAGTCATTTATTAGAAAGGTTAAGAGTTTCTTCAGATTGTGTAGCTGTTTCACTTACTGAGTATAAGAAATGGCTGGTAAGTTTTATTGTTCATGTATGTATATAAGAATAATTATGTAATATAATTTGCCATTTTTTCAAAAATAACATGGGCTATATACATGTATAATTCAGGGTAAATTTAAGATTTTGGCATATTCTTAAAAATGACCATAACTTGAAAAATTTAAGTCAGAATCAGCTCAAACTTTCTACATAGCATAAGGACATCAATATGTATCAGAAAATATAATAAAAATTGGGGGTCATTTTTTAGCCATTTTTCAGAAAAAATCATGGACTATAGTACAGGGTAATTTTCAGATTTTGGCATATTCTTAAAAATGGCCATAACTTGAACAATTTAAGTCAGAATCAGCTCAAACTTGCTACATAGCATAAGGACATCAATATGTATTAGAAAATGTAATAAAAATTGGTAGTCATTTTTTAGCCATTTTTTAGAAAAAAGCATGGGCTATAGTACAGGGTAACTTTCAGATTTTGGCATATTCTTAAAAATGGCCATAACTTGAAAAATTTAAATCGGAATCAGCTCAAATTTTCTACACAGTATAAGGACATCAATATGTATTAGAAAATGTAATAAAAATTGGGGGTGATTTTTTTAGCCATTTTTTAGGAAAAAGCATGGGCTATAGTACAGGGTAATTTTCAGATTTTGGCATATTCTTACAAATGGCCATAACTTGAACAATTTAAGTCGGAATCAGCTCAAACTTTCTACACAGCATAAGGACATCAATATGTATTAGAAAATGTAATAAAAATTGAGGGTCATTTTTTAGCCATTTTTCAGAAAAAAGCATGGACTATAGTACAGAATTTTGGCATAATTTTTAACCATAATACTTATGCTATGTACTAAAGTTCTTACATCTCAATGTTTGCATTTTAATGTTATCTTATGTTTAATTATTTCCAATAGATTTGTCTTTGTGATTGCTTGCAACAATGCGTTGAAGGAATCAGTGCCTGTCAAGAGATATCTGAGATGATTCCAGACGCCATTGATGTCTCTCTTACTCCTCTACCTCCCTCATCCCTCCCTCCTCTATTGACTGAGCCTATTATTATGAAGAAAGAAGGAGAGAAGCTCTCGGAATGGAGCAAAGTGTTAAAGGATAAGCTCCAAACTGCAATTGAGTACACTAAGAGTATGAAGAGAAATGGGTTTTATTTTATCACAAGGTTAGTTTTAAAATTATTAAGTACATTATCATGGGTGTGGCTGGTTAAGCTGATCAACAAGCATGGTCTTGGGTAAAGATTTTTGATAATTTATTTTAATTTTTCTATCTAGAAATGAGCTCTTATTCCTCACTAATGGATACACACTACTGCAAGAGTTTGTAGCAGACCCAGTCAACCAGTACTTGAATGCTACACTAGGAAAACATAATGACAGGTAAACCTTTAAATGTACATGTAATGAATGGTAATTAACATTAAGATGATTGAGCGATTATCTATTTTATTTTTTAGCTTTGATTCTTTGTGTTTTATGAAACGCCTACAAAGCAAAGTTTCACTGAAATGCCAGGAATTTAGTACTTGGACTGCTGACGTTGTAGGATCGACCAATCAGATTGCTCCAGTCACATGTGATTACGAGTCAATGCTCAAGCCTTTATTGCTTGGTGTTCAGCATGTGATGGAAAAAGAGAAAGTTATGAAGGGAAAAAGTGAAGAGGATGAGGATGGGCTTCCTGTTTATAAACTCCTTTGTGATTTCTCCTCAAGTAATTTAAAAGAAATCAACACCAATGAAGTTAGTACTGTAATTTGTTACACATAATAATACATGTACATGTAGTCATGTTTAATCTCCATTTTAAAATCATGTTTTTCTCTTTTTAATTCAAATGAACTCTGCATCATCATTATTATTATTATTACACATATCAATTATATTAATACTGAGTATACATAATATTATTAAGGACATGTTTTCTTATATCAATTTTCAGGTTATAAACTGTTTGATTACAATACTTGAAAGTGGTTCTGCTCCATGCAGTAGTGAAGTTTTAATTCCATTTATGGAGAAGTATCACTCCTTACTTGAAAGAGTTTGTTATGAACATGCATTGGTACACAGGATTCTATCAAAGATGACCTCTTGTCTATTGGAGATATACACCAATGTACTAATAAAGGTACTATTTGTGATAGTGTGAGATTACATGTAGAGTTGATTATTGTTTATACATCAAAAGTTTTAGAAACTACAACATTAGTGGCCTATGTAGACATAGTTTATCAATCAATCTTGAATGTAAAAATATTTAATTTTCAATGTTTATGTTAATAGTATAATACCTTTTTTATTGCTAATTTTTAATTGTTAGTATTTATCATTAAATTGTGTTTTGCAGGGTTTTTGTGTGCCCCCTGAACTAATGGAGGATACTAAAGGAGGAGAAGAATTCGTCGATCAAGAAGCTGGTGGTTTTGATGAAGGAGAAGGAGCTAATGATGTCAGTGAGAATATTGACAAGAATAATCTGGTAAGTGAACAGTGTTGCTATCAAAAGTAGATAGCATAACAGTACCATCT
>NW_003547158.1:15439-20135 GCF_000090795.2 Amphimedon queenslandica | reverse complement strand
TGTGAAAGGATCCCATTTAATGATTTAAACAGTCAATAAATTTACCCTATTTTGTCTCTATTTTTGTGTACACTTTCACCCAATAATAAGGTTGATATTATTTAATAAGTTTATTCCTGCTGTAAAAGCAGCAACCGAGGTATTTACATATAGTTATCATTATTATTTTTTCAATATTGCTATAGCTATCAAAATTGTTATAGCTACAGTATCATTATTATTATTAATTTCATGCATTTAATTTCATTATTATTATATACTCTGTAGATGGCTTAATTTTAAACTAAACAGCACCAAGCATAAACAATAAATCCTCTGTACAGTACTACATCTATTTACAATTGCTGTCCTGTGCAGAGAAATGAGAAAGTAATTGTGTAGAATACAAATTACTGTACAGCACTATAGACCCAATTAACACACCCTCCTAATTATTGCACCTTTACATGGCTTCAATACTTTTAAAATTCTATTCCTATCTAAACAATATACATGTGTTTATTTTATGTTAATTAGGTCTTTTGTAAGGTACATTGGCATAATTATATACACTTGACATGTCTTCTAATTATAGTGAATCTGAGGATGATACCGCTGAGAAAGAATTTGGAGCAGTTGGAGATAAAGAGGAAAAGAAAGAAGAAGAAGGACTGGACAGGAACATGTGGGCACCTGAGGAAGATGAAGAAGAAAATAAGGTCAACACCATATTACTATAATATGTGTCACTTATTAGTGTCCTTTATGTAATGTAGGAGGAACTTAATAAAGAGTCTGGTGGTGGAACGTCTGAGGATAACGAAACCCACCTTGCTGCGAAAGACTCAGATTCAAAGAAAAGAGACAAAGAGGAGAATGAAGGAGAGAAGGAAGGAGAGAGAGAAGAGGAAGGAAGAGAGGATAATGATGAGGAACTTATCAATGATCAAGATGATTATTTTACAGCCGGGAATGATGCTCAGCAAGGAAATGAACAAGTAATTAGAGAGAATGGTGTTATAAAATTACGAATCAAGCCTGATTTAACTTTTATTTTAAAATGTATGTAAAAAGGCATGACAATAATTTGAAGAATTGTTATGACTACAATTAACTATACTTTTTAATTATTTTCCTTAGGAAGAGACAGAGGGAGATGGGGTACAAGAGGATTTTGGTGACATTAATCTTGACTCGGGTAGTGATATGGAGGAGGGTAATGAAGACGGTGAAGGAGAAGAAGAAATGGAAACTTGTAAGGAAAGTGAGTTCTCTGACGGTGAAGAAAAGGATGACAATAACAATGGCGACACAGAAGAAATGAGCAAAGAAGATGAAGAGGTACAAGAGTTACAGAATAGTATAAATATTTTTCTTCTTTCTCTCTCTATGTCTTCCATTTTTCTTTTTAGTGTTTAGAAATGGATGCTGATGGTATGACGTATACTTCTGATGACAAAATTTATGGAGTTCCTCAGTCTCAAATCGCACCCACTGAAGTAATGTTGATTAACAATGTAATACTTGATGTAACTTTATTTAGGAACAAAGGCAATCTAATACAGAGCCTGATGGCTCTCAGAAAGTAAAGAGATTTATGTAGTACTTATACAATTATAACGATAATTATTTATACCTAAAAAAAACTTAATGTTTAGCTTATTCTTTATTGTGTTTGTTTATAAACTATTATTGATGTTTAGGAAGAAGTCCAATCTTCATTAGATGCACTAGAAACAGATGGGACTGCTGATGATACTAATACTACTAGTTAGGGATTATTATAATGACAGTATTATTGTTTTATGTGTCTTTTTTATTAGCATCTAATCAAGGCAATATCTCTCAAATGAAAGGACCCAATAGAAATAGAAAGGTAATAAGATAAAAGGATTATAATTTTATTAATGGCAATCATTATTAGGAGTTGCAGAGATTAAGACAGAAGAACACATCACATAGTAAAGCTGATCCTGACAATATACCACCTGCTAAGAAACAAAAGATAATGGAAGGAGAGGAGAGACCTAATGAACAAAAGGTAGGAGTACTGAAATACAATACCAATACTATTGAGCATGTGGCCTGATGTATGTATTGTTGCTATTACAGAATAATTTGTAAATTAGCCTCTGTAATATATATAGTTTAAAATTAAATTTTTAATCAGTTTTTATTTTATGATCTGTTTTATAGGACACAAGTTCCAATCAGACAGATACAGACCTGTACCAGCATGTAACTGAGACCCAGTCCAGTGATGCTGCTGCTTGGGATACACTTAATGGAGTTGATGGTAGCAATGGACAACAACCAATAGGAGAGGATGAGGAGGGAGAGGATGGGAATGAAGAGAAAGGAACACTACCTACCAACGATGAAGTAATTAGTCATTGTAGTTGTTTACTCTAAAGTATCTTGTGTATGTTATCATTAATTGTTGCTCTTGTTGACTATTATTACCATTATTGTTCTTGTTTATTATGATTATGATTATTATTATTATTATTATTATTATTATTACCGTATTTTTATTATTATTAGGTATTAACATCACAAGAGTGTACCATCAAAGATAATAATATTGAGAAAGAAGCAGTCCTACAATATGATGATAGCATGGAGTCTAAAGAAGAAGAAGAAGAGAAGAACAGAAAAGATCAAGAGAGAGAGCTACCAACTGACAGCTACTTCAATACATCTAATGTAGGAATGGAATGGATACCTGGACAATTGGTTAGTAGGTTATGCATTGAGTAGATAGTGATTGCATAGTAGGACGAATCCAAATTGAGATTAATAGTACAAGAAACTGATGTTCAAAGACTTGAGCAATCCTCACGGGTAAAAGAATGAGAGAATTAATAGTAGCATAACAGGGCATAGTGCTCATAGCTTCTTGACAACTTGCTCAAAAATGAAGCCTAAGCCCTGTACTGTATAGTACAGGGTATTTCTGCAAAATTTGTGTGAAACCCAGAATAATAATTTATGTATCTTTTGTCTCCTTAAGTCACAAGAGAATGCTCAATTGTGGCTGCAGTATGAATCAATGATGTCCAGTTTGTCTCATTCATTATGTGAAGAATTAAGGCTCATACTTCAACCAACAGAAACATCCCAGCTAAAGTATGTGGTTATTACTTGTAAAATTATGTTATTATTTACACACATTCACTCTCAGAGGTGACTTTAGAAGTGGAAAGAGGCTCAATCTAAGAAGAATAATTCCATATATTGCCAGCAACTTTCAAAATGATAGGATTTGGTTGAAAAGAGTAAAACCGAACAAGAGAAATTACCAGATTCTAATAGCAGTCGATGATTCCTCAAGCATGAAAGTTAATGATTGTGATAAGGTACAGCTGTACATTTAATTAATAAAATAAACAATAAACATTAATTTTAGATGACATGTGAATCACTTGCTCTAATAAGCTCTGCATTACAAAAGTTAGATAGTGGGCAGTTGGCTGTGTGCAGGTAAGAATTAAGAAGATTATATGACTAGGCAAAACTAATAGTACTGTAGTTCACAAGTTATTCGTCATTCTCTTGTATAGCTTTGGTGAAGATGTTCAAGTTCTTCATTCATTTGAACAACCTTTACTAACAGCTAATGGTGGGCACATACTGCAACATTTAACATTCAATCAATCTACCACTAATTTTGTTAAAGTATATTCAACTAATTGTACCACGGACCCTTATTATTATCATTATAGTTGCTTAATTGTGCTGTGAGCTTATTTGGTCAAGCTTTATTAACACAACATAAAGTATCTGTTGGCATTAGTCAATTGATGGTAGTACTGTCTGATGGAAGAGGAGTATTTGGACATGGAACTCCAGTCAGCAAATAACATTATTTTAATATGCTTATCTTTTCTTTCTCTTTTCTCAATTTCTCTTTTTCTCTTAATACAGCCTGTTATGTCTAATATCTGCCAGTTAACAGAGATGGGAGTTTTTGTTGTATTTGTGATCATTGATGGATTAGGAGAGGTTAGAGTTTTATCTCAATCAGAATTCTATGTTTCTTTTACACACACACACACACACATGCTCTTTCCTTTAGAATTCAATTGTTGATATTAAAACAATAGCAAAGAGAGAAGTAAGAATATACTCTTTTTTATACATAGGATTTCATACATTCTTTCTTTTGCATAGCCTCTTGTCATAAAGTCATACTTGGAAACTTTCCCTTTTCCCTATTACATTGTACTAAGAGAGATATCAGCTCTACCTTCAGTGCTAGCCCAGTCACTGAGACAATGGTTTGAATTAGTGACTGCATCAAATAATTGAAGAGGTTTTGTAATTTTATTTATTTATCTTTATTTTAACAAATCTAATGACTTTAAATTATTGTAATAAGTAATGATTATAATAATTTCATTTTCCTGTGATTGTTTTGAGATGCTTCCCAAACAAAAATGTTATTCTTTCTGTGTGATTTTTATCATCTCTGTAATTGTATAAAAGAATAAAGTTCCATGCACTTCTTTGTTCATTACTGTCTCCAGACGGTTGTGTCTTATGATTATTGTCTAGCTTTCATACCTTTATTACTGGCATAATGCCTTTATTGTTATTGGTAAGTTCTGTTGTAAACATATTTGTGTTTTTAAATAACTCTTTGTAGTCAATTGTGTCCTTATTACTGGTCACCACTCAGTCACAGGAGATGAGTGTGTATTATGTCACGGCTACT
>NW_003547158.1:0-12386 GCF_000090795.2 Amphimedon queenslandica | reverse complement strand
CTCAAACTGTTACCACTGATGTATCACCTGGAGTACATTAAATCTGTTTTCTTCTTTGTCCAGTTTAAACACCTAGACATGGCAAGGTATGAGGACACCAACAAACTAAATAAAAAAGTGGAGTTACCAGTAACTTTGGTCACTTTGACTACTCTGGCTTGGAGCTACTTATTGTGACTTATGGGTATAGATCTACATGATGCTTACAGGAACTACAGTTGTGCCGCAGTCTGAGTGGTATCTCTATGAATCTGTAACTGTTAAATGATATGTGGCATGACTAATAGGTATAATAACCTGGCAAATTGGTAACTGAACAGTAACTTATAGATCTAGTCTCAGTAACTTGGTAACTCAGTAACTGGGTAACTCAGTAACTTGGTAACTCAGTAACTTGGTGACTTGGTAACTCAGTAACTGGGTAACTCAGTAACTTAGTAACTTGGTAACTCGGTAACTTGGTAACTCAGTAACTCAGTAACTTGGTAACTTAGTAACTTAGTAACTCAGTAACTCAGTAACTCGGTAACTTGGTAACTCAGTAACTCAGTAACTTGGAAACTTAGTAACTCAGTAACTTGGTAACTCAGTAACTTGGTAACTTAGTAACTGAGTAACTGAGTAACTTGGTAACTTAGTAACTTGGTAACTTAGTAACTTGGTAACTCAGTAACTCAGTAACTCGGTAACTCAGTAACTTGGTAACTCAGTAACTTGGTAACTTAGTAACTGGGTAACTCAGTAACTTGGTAATGCAGTAACTTGGTAACTCAGTAACTGGGTAACTCAGTAACTTAGTAACTTGGTAACTCGGTAACTTGGTAACTCAGTAACTCAGTAACTTGGTAACTTAGTAACTTAGTAACTCAGTAACTCAGTAACTCGGTAACTTGGTAACTCAGTAACTCAGTAACTTGGAAACTTAGTAACTCAGTAACTTGGTAACTCAGTAACTTGGTAACTTAGTAACTGGGTAACTCAGTAACTTGGTAACTTAGTAACTTGGTAACTCAGTAACTCAGTAACTCGGTAACTCAGTAACTTGGTAACTCAGTAACTTGGTAACTTAGTAACTCAGTAACTTAATTGGTAATGCAGTAACTTGGTAACTTAGTAACTCAGTAACTGGGTAACTTGGTAACTCAGTAACTTGGAAACTTAGTAACTCAGTAACTTGGTAACTTAGTAACTTGGTAACTTAGTAACTGGGTAACTTGGTAACTTAGTAACTCAGTAACTGGGTAACTTGGTAACTCAGTAACTTGGTAACTACAGGTAACTTGGTAACTCAGTAACTCAGTAACTTAGTAACTCTGTAACTCAGGTAACTTGGTAACTCTGCAATAACTTGGTAACTTGGCAACTATAGGTAACTTGGTAACTCAGTAACTCAGTAACTGGGTAACTTGGTAACTCAGTAACTTGGTAACTCAGTAACTCAGGTAACTTGGTAACTCAGTAACTATAGGTAACTTGGTAACTCAGTAACTTAGTAACTCAGTAACTCAGGTAACTTGGTAACTCTGCAGTAACTTGGTAACTTGGTAACTATATAGGTAACTTGGTAACTCAGTAACTCAGTAACTGGGTAACTTGGTAAGTCAGTAACTTGGTAACTTAGTAACTTGGTAACTTAGTAACTTGGTAACTCAGTAACTCAGTAACTTGGTAACTTAGTAACTGGTTAACTTGGTAACTTGGTAACTCAGTAACTCAGTAACTTGGTAACTCAGTCACTCGGTAACTATAGGTAACTTGGTAACTCAGTAACTCAGTAACTTGGTAACTCATGCAGTCACTTGGTAACTATAGGTAACTTGGTAACTCAGTAACTCAGTAACTTGGTAACTCAGTAACTCAGTAACTTGGTAACTTAGTAACTTGGTAACTTAGTAACTTGGTAACTTAGTAACTGGGTAACTTGGTAACTTAGTAACTCAGTAACTGGGTAACTTGGTAACTCAGTAACTTGGTAACTATAGGTAACTTGGTAACTCAGTAACTCAGTAACTTAGTAACTCAGTAACTCAGGTAACTTGGTAACTCTGCAGTAACTTGGTAACTTGGCAACTATAGGTAACTTGGTAACTCAGTAAGTGGGTAACTTGGTAACTCAGTAACTTGGTAACTCAGTAACTCAGGTAACTTGGTAACTCAGTAACTATAGGTAACTTGGTAACTCAGTAACTCAGTAACTTAGTAACTCAGTAACTCAGGTAACTTGGTAACTCTGCAGTAACTTGGTAACTATAGGTAACTTGGTAACTCAGTAACTCAGTAACTGGGTAACTTGGTAACTTGGTAACTCAGTAACTTGGTAACTCAGTAACTTGGTAACTATAGGTAACTTCAAGTTGGTAACTCAGTAACTCTGTCACTAGTATACATGACCATAAACCAAGTGACCCACTGTGACTATGTCTGAAGATATGCATGCATGACCTGTAACTAAGCAAAATATATTTTGTTTCATTTCACTTAATTACATTATATCATTTAATTGTTATTTTAGTATTAGTTTCAGTTTCATTTGAAAACATCAATGACATATATAGATCTAGTTATTGTTTTAGGTTGTAAGTTTAAGTTTTACTTTACTAACAGTAAGTCAGTAATATGGCTTACTGCTGGTACTTTAAGTTTTATTTATCGTGAAACAAAAGCATGCAACACTAATTTCATGCAGCCATCAGTGTAAGTGGTATTTCTTGGATCTATGGGCTTAGATCTATCTACCAAACGTTTGGTTAAGCTAAGCCCCTCCTTATGTAATTAACATGGGGGCTGGTCTATGATGTTGCTTGCTGAATGGGGAGAATTGATAGAAAAAAATTCTGGATAAATTCAATCAGAAGTTCACATTCCAGGGTCATGCAAGGTAGGGACCAATGTATTGAGTGAAGAACTTTCTATAATATTGTACAGGCAAGTCTGATCGATCAAAAATCCCTGTTTGTTTCTATGTCTCCTTTTCCTCTGTGTACATGACTCTTACCCAAAGGGCCTACAGGGGCAGACGTCACTGCCGCCCACCCCCATTCATTAGAGCTCTATAGTGGTGTGACTGTCAGAAATTAAAATTAATCTTTTAGTTTTTTATTGTAATAATTTAAAAAGCTATATTGTCTTCATTGAGTAGCACAAGAAGGGCAAAGCCACTCTCCCTTCGGCTTCCTCTTTATTCCCACGCATGGATAGTGGAACCATTTGTATGGGCAGTTTGGCCCAGGATAACAGGGCATTCTGCTTGGGCTTCCATAATAGTCTCGTAGTGAAATAAAACCACACTGCCGGCTATAGCTGCATAGCAGCTCATGAAATTGCTTCCAAGACACTGTCTACCCGTCTCGAGTAATGTTATCAAAGCCTGACGGCTGAGTGGTAGGTGTATTTCTGCTGGACTCAGTGTTCTACTTAAATCGGTGAGTGGAGTATAGTTGGGAACCCTGAAAAGCATAAAATATTTGTGGCTACTGCAAACTTTATTGAGCATTTGATGTACAACTGCACAGATCCAAACAGAAATGTAACAGCTACACCGTAAAAGATGATTTATTGGCGAGGAATTATTTGATCGTGCTCAATAGTACATGCACAAAATTGCCAATACGGAATTTGCCATTAATTTTCTAGAGGAAAATTCACCAAATATTACTCTCACCAATAAATCATCTTGTACGGTAACCTGATTACAAATAGTCATGTTAGTACAACTACAATAACATTAATATTAGGCAAAGCAGCAAATAGATATTTTTGCCTATAACAGTATGTTATAGGCACCTTTTATGTGATAAATATTTATAACTTTGAAGTTAATCTAACAAAAAATCTTACCAATAATATTTCCTTTGGTCCTCAGCAATAAGCCTCCCCCTCTCATTAAGTTGGACATTAGGGCCAAAAACCCAAACAGCTGAATTCGGTTGCCGACCCAGGCAAGTGACAACGGTTTGTCGCCGTCTATCTGGGTCCTGGCAGAAAGCACGCGTTTTGTCGAAGATATATTCAACCCACAGAGACTCCTGTAGTTTGTCATTCAGAATAGGTATTTCTGGATGAAACCTTCGAAGGACTTTACAAAAAGAGGTTAGCGTTTGTGCACTGTCGTGGTCAACAAAGCACTCCCTACAAACAGAAATTGTAACAAATTAAAGAATTGCGCCGCAGAATGACCGTACATTCTTTCTCCGTCGGATGTAGTTACTTGGTATACAAATCCTTGAAGAGGGTTCACCATATTCTTCGGGGTGGTCACGAAGCTGGCTATTGACACAGAAAAATTCGTTTTGCTCTGAAACCGCTTCTTTACCATAATTCCTGTGTTGATAAATGAATTATTAATGAAAAATAATAAAAATGAAAAGCATACCAAGTTGGTTGTCCTGAGATATTAAGCGTCTCGCTGCCATCGTTTAGGAAAGGTTTCACCAAGAATGGAACGACCAAGTGGCAAGTGAACTAAAAGCGGAGCAGGTGGGTAAGCGTGTACTATAGTAAGCTCGTTGCTCAAAGCGCATGCTCAGAGCAGTTATAAAATTAATTAATAATTAAATAGCATAATTAATTAATTATACAGACACACTGACACAGTCATGTCAACTCCAAGAAGGCCGAGAAAGGCAAAAAAGAGGAAGTTGGCTGTTGCTATGGAAGCCTTAACAGCAAGGTATTGTTCGGAAGTGCCATTGGGGTCTCCGTCCTCAGACACTGTGGAGAAGGTGGAGGCGCTACCCAAAAAAAGAAACCCCAGTTCCACGTTATCAGAAGTCGATACCTCAAAGTCCAAAGGTAGAGGTTAATTTTACAATGTACTTTTGTCATGTCTTGGTAATGTTTCTGAGCGGCTTTTTTTACCGGTTTAACCATGATCACTTAGCATGAGGAATTGGGGTGGAGGTGGTGTGTGGTTATGGCAGTGTTTACCCTACAGTCATATCCGAGGGGTCAGAAATAACAAAAAATCATTACACTACACTGACAGCGTGATTTTAAATTCAGTTATAATTAATAGTCTCATGAAATTATGAAAATTGCAATAATCCATGTAAAATTCCAAAAATTAATCCAGCAAGAATCTGTAAAAATTCAGACTATATCCAGAAGTTTACTGAATGGGTGTGGTTGTGTCACACTGATTTGCCCATAGATATTAGAGTACACAGGGATTGGAAACGGGGGCGTAGGCTGGTTGATGTTGCTATTGGTTACCGGCCCAATACCTGGTTGATTTCCCATCTCCTCCATTAGTGAGGCTGTGCTGCAAGGACTTCGAAGGATATTTATGGAGATCCAAGAGGACGCTTACTTATGATATACCTACCGTTCGATATGGAAAGTGTTGGCCTACCTGCAGCAAGGTTTTTACTTCTACAACGTTATTTTGCAACGAGTTATAGGTACATGTACAACAAAATTTTTTCATTTTCCGCCCTTTTTCTGTAGTAACAAACTCATGCTTCATGGATTCTAACCCTAACTAGTATCATTCGATATGCAAATGGAAACTCTTTCATATGATTATAAAGATATTGCATTTTACTCTAGCTTGTTTTCAAAAAAGGGATTATAATGGCAAAAAATACATTTTATGGTTTTAAAAGTGCCATAACATTAACATGGTAAAATTATCTGTACAATAGAAAACAGAATTATAAAGAGGAAACATTAGGCTACTTGATGCATTAATTTCACTTGCATAGGAACACTTGTTCGCGAGATATTGCTCCTAAAAGAAAGAAAATCAAGGGTAAATTGTGACAAAAAATTTCAACGAGCCTCTGTCAGCCTAGCAGCAATACAAACGAATGGAGGTTGGGCTACGCCCACGCTTCCGTTTCCAATCCCTTTCATTTACTCTATTATCTATGGTAGCAGGTACTGCCAGGTAGGTGGTATTGCACAGTACTGACAGTAGGACACTCTCAGTCTCCTCTAATTATTATCTACTCTTGGATAAGTAGTCTCACCACAAAATTTGGATTTTAAAGTTAGCCTCATTAAAGCCAAGAGAGATTCATTTCTTTGATGATGTCTAAAAGCCGAGCTGAAGGGCACAAAACGATGCCGGCCAAAGGCTCAGAGCCTGACTTGCCAAGAAATAAGTGAGTATTTTTGGCCCTGATATACATGTGTTTTATTGCAAAATAAAATAGGCCAACAGTCCTGCAGTGGGCAGTAAAAATAAACAGAGAAATGAAGCCTTTGAATGATATTATACCAAAACCAGTGATGGCAGTGTCACATATTGCGGGGGAAGTTTTTCGGGGCAAACTAGAACTAGAAGATGCACTAATGAGAGTTTTGGAAGCTGGTAATGAGCTGAGGATACTAGTCACTGGGAAGACAGGCCAAGGAAAGTCTACACTGATCAATGGTCTACTGGGAGCTAAATTTGCTAGAGAAGGAGCTGGTGCTGCCAGGTGCACGACAGAAGTTGAAGTGTTTGAGAAGAAGATCAATGGCATACCAGTTGTGGTTTTTGATTCTCCTGGTCTCCAAGATAACACGTCAAAAGAAGAGGAATACATAAAAAGTATGAAAGAAACTTGCAAAAAGCTAAGTTTGGTCCTCTATTGCACAAAAATGACCAACACAAGATTGGGAGATGACGACAAGAAAGCAATGATTAAGTTAACTCAAGCATTTGGTCAGGGTTTCTGGAATCATGCTGTCTTTGTCCTCACTTTTGCTAACATGGAACAGGTTGACAGAAAGGACGATAGAGATATAAATGAGCCATTAGAAGAACCACCCATCCATGACACAGCTGCTTGGGCGTCCTTAGAAAAAAGAAGATTTGAGGGCAGAGTACAAATATGGGAGAAAGAGTTACACCAATTCCTCATAAATAAAGTTAAAGTGGATCCATCAATTGCTAATAGTATCCCAGTCATACCAACTGGAGACCATAAAATAACAAGAAGTAATCCAATCCCCCTCCGTCTTCCAGATCGTGACAACTGGTTCCAAGGGTTATGGGAGACTTGCAGCTTTCGAGTAAGGGAGCAGGGTCTTTTTCTCAAAATTAATAGTCATCGTATGACTGCTGTGGATGAAGATAATTATATCCAAGAATGTGAAGGCCCAAATGAAAATACACCATGGGAAGATGCAGCAGATGAGCATAATGAAAGTGATGAGACTACCCATGCCACTGAATCTAAAGTGGTAGAGGGGCTACAAAATGAATCCATTCGTATCACTACTAATTATGCTACGAATATGTGTGTTGATATAATTGACAAAAGTTTTACTCATGGAATAGCTGAAGCTTTAAAAGCAGCACTTAAATTAATAGCTAAGCCTAGTCAATGGTTTATCAAATTGATTATGAGGTGGAAAAAAGGTGGTGAAAAAAATGACTGACTGAATTGATTTAGTTTATTATTATGTTTTTTTGTTATCAGTGATGAGTATTTATTATTAAGACCAGATGGCTTAGTGTGATAAATATCAGTTATTACATCATCAATAGTAAAAGGATAGATATGGCAATTGACAGAACTAAAACAAGCTACATGACAATGCATTTCAGGAAATGAGTAAATACGTTTCAAGATGTTGTGTGTATAACCATAACTCCTACCTTTTCAGGCTTTATTCATTGATTCCAGGAATCAAATCACAGTTTAGCTACTATAGCTACCAGCTAAATATTTGTCTATATAATGTGAATAAAGTAGCTAATATAAATGTTACTATTAGCTATAGATACTCTATACTAACTTTCCAAGGGATAAATTTAATATTTCAAGACCCACTATTAAAGTTCAGTTGGCTATAATTTTGGCTGTAGATAAGCTCATTGCAGTCCTTAGCATCTGCATGGTGAAATGGCTAAATGCCAAGAGCATGAGGAAGAAGAAAAATTCACAGAGTTTCCAACAGATGGGTAAGTAATAATTGTGTCACTGAAACTAGACTCTAATTGTTTTAACCTGCCAGACCCCTTTTCCAGTTGCACATAAATGCTTAAGCTAATGTGCTAATCATTCCCCATAAAGCTTGCCAAAAATAATTATTTTCAAAAGGCTTAGCAGTGAGCACTGACTTAGTAAATCATGTCATGTATTTTGATTTCTGGCCCGTATATGGCAAGGCAACCTGGTCTGCAGTGTAGTCCCGCGAGACTAGTCTGCAGTGCATAGCATCAGACATGGAGTTTGTTAGCTAGGATAGACCTGCATGCTTTCAGCATAGTAAGAAGTTTTGTTTAATTATATATATATAGGATGAACTTTTTAAAGAAAATTAGACATTACATGCCAAATATTAAGGACCTTCCAAGTAATCTCTGGAATTCTGTTCAAGAAACACAAAAGGATCTCGGTCTAGATGAGGCATCAAGGGACTTGATAAAAATTACAGAAGAAGCAATGAGTTGCTAGAGAAGGAGCTGGTGCTGCCAGGTGCACGACAGAAGTTGAAGTGTTTGAGAAGGAGATCAATGGCATACCAGTTGTGGTTTTTGATTCTCCTGGTCTCCAAGATAACACATCAAAAGAAGAGGAATACATAAGAAGTATGAAAAAAACTTGCAAAAAGCTAAGTTTGGTCCTCTATTGCACAAAAATGACCAACACAAGATTGGGAGATGATGACAAGAAAGCAATGATTAAGTTAACTCAAGCATTTGGTCAGGGTTTCTGGAATCATGCTGTCTTTGTCCTCACTTTTGCTAACATGGAACAGGTTGACAGAAAGGACGATAGAGATATAAACGAGCCATTAGAAGAACCACCTATTCATGACACAGCTGCTTGGGCGTCCTTAGAAAAAAGAAGATTTGAGGGCAGAGTACAAATATGGGAGAAAGAGTTACACCAATTAATTCCTCATCAATAAAGTTAAAGTGGATCCATCAATTGCTAATAGTATCCCAGTCATACCAACTGGAGACCATGTGGCAACAAGGAATAATCCAATCCCCCTCCGTCTTCCAGATCGTGACAACTGGTTCCAAGAGTTATGGGAGACTTGCAGCTTTCGAGTAAGGGAACACTGTCTTTTTCTCAAAATTAATAGTCATCGTTGACTGCTGTGGATGAAGGAGATGATCAAAAGGAAATGATTGCTTTCCAAGGCGATGATGATCTTCCAAATGAAAGTAAGAAACCTATAAAAAAAGTTGAAATTGAAGGTCAACAAAAAGTAGATGCAGAGGTAATGTGTATGATTTAGTTACATGTAATTATCAATGATTGGTATAATCCCATTAATAGAAGTCAGCACAAGACATGCCACCTTCTAAGGCAAAAGTGGGCTCAAAATGTGATGTAAATAAAGTTAAAATTTGGTGTATATAGGTTTAAAACTTATTATTTATTTACACCAGGTACCAAAAGAAAAACCAATCCCTGAATCCTTAAGTGAAAAAGAATACAAGCAGGTATATATTATATTAGTGTAGTGCAAAAAGATGTTTAATATTCATAATTAGGATGAATCATCTAGTATGTCACCTGTACATGATTCAAGAGCAAGGCTTAAGGTAATTTATAAAATTACCTCACTTTTATTACCTTGCTACTTTATAGCCTCTTTTGACCAGCCATCCTCATCGACGTCCTCCACCTCCACCACCTATGAGACCTCGATCAGTTTCATTTTCAATAATGCAAAGACGTGAAAGTTTAAAGAACAATCAAAATAGTATTCTCAACCAAGACACATATCCAAATATACCATGTGAAGATACATCAGATAAGAATATAATCACAGAGGATAATGAGACACCAAGCATTATAAAATTAGAAGCTGAAAAAAAATCATCAGTAGGATTTGAGCCACCCATTAAAGTGACTACTGATTATGCCAACAAAATGAGTGAAACACTACTTGAGAAAAAGCTTGGTCGCATAATGGCTCAGTTTCTCATAGCTGCATTTAAGCAGCTTAGTACAATAAAGCCTAGTCAATGGTTTATCAAACAGCTTAGAAAAAAGAAATTAGACACTGAACCAGATGACATTGAAAATTTTTGAAATGATTTATTTTAGAGTTAGATATACTTTTGTAGTTCACTTTAGTTTTAAATTAATTATTATTCTATCACTGAGCTGATGATGGTTTAAATCCGTATACCACTACACACAAGACTAGCTATTAATAGAGAGGATGGGGAGAAAAAATAACAAAACAAACTGTACATTAACACCTATAGTAAATTTCAAGGTGTTGTGTGCACAAACTTGTTCACATGCTTTATTCATTGATTCTAATACTGTGTTCACACTATCTCCCCAGTTGTACAAATTACAGGTTGAATAGAGCTTTACAGATAAGATAGGGCGCCTTCTAGGCGTATTTTTATGGCATATATCATAACCATAGATGCTATATACCCCTGGATACGAAACTCCTCTATGCACATATATAAAATCCTATAAGGAAACGTCATAAACGTCACATCCGGCTGTTCTCACCCGTGTTTCGCTGCATTCATGGCTAGGGTTGAGCCTATTATTCTCATAAATTTTCCCATTATTCTTTCTGGAAATTCTTAATAATTTCCCCCATTATTCTTTTCATTTTATCCTATTATTCTGAATTTATTCTCAATAATTTTCTCAAACAATCAATTTTCACCTAAAAATTGCATTCCAGCAGTGTTTTAAAAATAAGTCTTCCAAAAAACACTAGCCAAAAATTTTAAATTTTCTTATGCAATTACCATTGACCTCAACTCCACCCATTATTCCACTATTATTCCTATTTCCATCCAATTATTCCAGCATTATTCCTCATATGAGGAAGCCCCTATTATTCCTAAAATTATGCTGGAATAATAGGCTCATCCCTATTCATGGCTGCCAGGGTAAGTAAAACAATCACAGTAGCCTATTCGTTTGTTAAAGTAGCTGAATGATCCCTCAGAGGACTTTGCAAAGCCTTTATATATTGAAATAATGCTCATAAATGATAGTTTGAGTGCATATTTTAGTTCTACAATGGATGTCATAGCCTACTTGTTGTGTACTCAAGCCACTTTTTTAGCTTAACTCTGTTGAATTAGGCCAACATTTTTTATTGTACTGATAGGTTATTGTTTACTAGTTGTAGTGGGGCTATTATTTAGAGTTTGTGTTAAGTAAAAGAGCTGTTATTTTCTAAATCTTGGTTTTTCGAGCCCCACCTTTCTAGCCAATTTTTTTTTGTAATACTTGACTTAATTGGAACTTTTTCTATATGGTTTTGTAGCTTGAGAATAGGTAGTTGTAGTGGGCCTATTCTCAAAAGGAGTGTATTTTTAGTTTTGGTGCAATAATGTTGTCAAAATCATCATTTTTAGGTGACAAGAGATGGGAAAGTCATGCATTGGTAGACTGCATATACTAAAAGAAAAAGAAAGTTTTAGCAATTATAATGCATGATAAATGTCAAATTTTATTGTATTATGTACATGAAATCACACTTTTATTAGCAATAATAATACTTTTTATGATTGTTTTATTTTTTATTCTGAATGAAAACGTAATATGACGTATTTCCGGTGAAACAAGCCTCAGAACATCCGGTCGGGCCGTGTTTCATATCCAGGGGTAGGGCTGAGGCTATTATTCGGGAATAATTTTGAGAATAATGGGTCTAAATTTGAAGAAAGAATAGTGGGTGGAGTTTAAGAATAATTAGAATGGTTTGCAGCAAAAATCATTAATATTCATGAAAATTATAATAAAAACTTTAATAATGGTTAGTTAACTGATAATAATAGCTAATTAATTAATAATAATAGTTACTTAAGTAATAATAATAGTTAATTAACTATACATAATTGTCAGACTCATCTATGAACTGACAAAATGTGTGCTTATCATTTTAAAAAATGGAATATAAGTTGGGAATAATAGGGAATAATAAGGAGTTTTTTGAGAATAATGAACATTTTTTACAAGCATTTCAGAATAGAATAATGACTGATTTTTTGAGAATAATAGCCTCAGCCCTATCCAGGGGTATATCTGTCATAACATAGATGCGTGCGTTGAGTATACGCCCAAAATACGCGCGGGAAAAAGTGGGCGCCGCCAAAATCGCGGCGCTTCGCGCCATTTTTCTTACTGTACCTAATTAGATTAGTTTGGTTATAAAAGAACCATGTTGGTAGCAGTTCACACTGCACAATTTAACTACACCAACTTAACTTTAAAACTTAACCACACCATTTCAGAGCACCTATTTTGGTGCACCACTTAAGCCTGATTTGGTTTCGTTACAGTGCCATAGGTGGCCAAATATAGCTTTTATATAGGGTATAAGAATTCTTAGAATTGCCATTGATTTTAGTATAGGCGTGGCTAGATAACAACAATAATGGAGTCTGATCTAAAGAGATGGTTAGCTGAAGGATTATCCAATCAACTGCAGCTGCCAGTTGATAAAGG
>NW_003547157.1:24565-26867 GCF_000090795.2 Amphimedon queenslandica | reverse complement strand
TAGACCAGACACCCAGTAAGACACACACTGCCAGGGAATGACTGGCCTCACAAGATACCACATCCTGTGATAGAACTAAGAGGAGGAGGACAGGAAGAGTACATGTACATACACTGTACATCATAAAGGCAAATAAAATTGATATACATGTACATGTACATTCTAAGTTAAAGTGAGATAAATAACAATAAAAATAATAATAAGATAATCCCATTATCTGGACTCTTGAAAGTAACAAGAAAATTAATGATGAGATTTAATACACAATAATTACATGTACATACTGTACATGTACAACACAGTCTCTCTCAAATGGGAGAGTTCCTTATCTATAGATGCATTGCTATACATACTGTACTGTACACTGTACATGTAAATCAAAAAGTACATGTACATGTACATGGATATTGTTCACTACTCACTGGATTTGATGTCCCCATTCTGTCCCTCTCTTTCATTTCCATTTACCAATTGAGTCCAATCTGTACTGGGATTGGTGCTAACATCAAGTAGTGAATCTGAGGGGGCGGGACACTGGTCTGTGGCCACACCTTCAATATCTTCTGAATACCTCTACCTACAATGTGCATATTTATTAAAATTCCCTATGCCACCAACTTGTCAAAATATCTAAATTTGATTGGAATAAGCTCAAACTTTCTACACTACACATAAGTACATGTACATGCACATTTACTTGTGATAAATGAAGTGCCTTTCTGAATCCAATAGTTAAATAACATTTAAGGTCAAAAGTGCATGTATGAAAAACAGCTTACCCAATCCTTCATAAAATCCAATCCTGTCTACAGTCATTCATTAAAATACCAAACATTATTTTATAAATTCCAACACTTCTGAAAAAAAATTTTTTAATTCCAAAATAAAATTAAAAAATTTGAAAATTCCCACACTCATGAGAAAAAAAATACAAAAATTCCAAAAATTAAATAAAAATTCAAAAATATTCCCACGCTCTCGAAAAAAATCAGAAAAAATTCCAAAAATTAAATAAAGAAAATCCAAACAAATTCCCACACTCCTGAAAAAAAATTTTTTTAATTCCAAAAATAAAATAAAATAATCCAAAAATATTCCCACACTCATGACAAAAAAATACAAAAAAATTCCAAAAATTAAATAAAAAGAATCCGAAAATATTCCCATGCTCTTGGAAAAAATAAGAAAAAATTAACTCAAACTTTATACACAACATAAGGACAGGTGCCTGTATATGTATCAGAAAATATTACAAAAACTGAGAATTCTCTACTTTATAATTTTAGCAAAATTTAGCTAACGCCCCTGTACTGACCCAATTTTTGAGCAACTTTAAAAATTCATAAAAAATCCAAATTTAATCAGAATCAGCTGAAACTCTCTACACAACAAAAGAACATGTATATGTATCAATAAATTCCATATACACAATTAAAATCAGACTTTAACTACAACACTCCTCTCTCTCTCTTACCTGAGCAATGGCCCACTTCACCAAAGGCCCACAGCCTTACTAACGTGTTATAAAGTTCTCCTTCATTATAATCTGTCTGATACTCTTCCAGTCAGTGTAAGGTTCTCCGATTAGCATGCTGGTGCTTTCCAGTGCCATCTTGATGACCTGATGGGGGTTGTTCAGAGCCCTCACTTCAACCAGGTGGGATTTCTTAATTTCCTTCACAGCTGCAATTAATTATTTAATTACATTACAATGATTTGTAATTATCATCAACACAAACGTGTACAAATGATTTAGTTACACAGCATGATTACAATAGCCAGTTATAACATTGTACAAACAAACATCTACCACTCCCCAAACTAGAGGCATTCAATGCCCACCACAACATATTCAAACAATAAAACCACACAGTATCATTACAACAGTACCATACTGCCAATAAATACTGTATAGTGCTTTATTTTGGTGATTTGGCAATAAAATTACATGTATAATTGGCAGTTTTTAATTTGGCAATTTTGTGTACACGCGCATTACTGAGCATACACTGTACTCATTAATGATTGGCGGTTTTAACATTGAAAATTCCGCTTGCAGACTGTCAATTGCCAAAATAAAAAATGCCCAATTAAAGTGCTATATGGTATACTGCAATACAAAAATGTATCCCTCCCAAATAATACAGTATTCAATGCCCACTACAGCATACTGTACCTGTGAGACAGTGGTTTCCTTCCCCAGTCAGTCGGTGGGTTACACGCTCCTACAAACTGTATCCTCTCTATTGTCACCCACGTGTGATTGGAGGTCCTGTAAAATCTGCCATGCTCGACAATCTGA
>NW_003547157.1:22521-24174 GCF_000090795.2 Amphimedon queenslandica | reverse complement strand
CAAGCGCCTTCAGGAGAACCTTCCAGGCTAAAGACTTTCCACTTCCACTGGGGCTGACCATCACCACACCATGAGCCAACAACTGGATCTGATACAACTGCAACACCTCTTAAAAATAAATAATAATAATTGCTACAGCTACATGTACAGTAGTACATGTAATTAATGTAAACTTTTATAAATGTATATGCATAATGTAATCCTCAGACAAATGCCTCGTTATTCATCAAATACCAAAACCAGTTTGACCAGTTAAACAACTTATGGCTCGTCATCTAATACTCATCAGAGGACAAGGTGCTCTTTAATTAGAAGTATAACCACACCCACCTTATCAACCCACAGAGAAGAGGCTTGCTCTCCTTCCTCAAAGACAAGGTGACAGTCTTTACAAACTGCTGCTATCTCTTTCCTTAGGGCGGCCATTTCTGCCCTCCTGTAAGCAACTCCTGGGAATACATCTTGAAGGAGACTGTGTAGCAAGGGGATATCTTCAGCTATCAGCTTAGGAACAACTGTCTCACATACACTTTGGATCAGGATCTGAGAGAGAGAGAGGGGGAGGGAGAAAAGTAAGGTAGAATAAAAATTAAGTAAAATAAAAATGACCTTTTAATACAAATACACTAGGGTCACTGGGGACAATACATGTAATTGTAAGTTCAATTTTGCAAAAATTTAGCTCATGACCATGCATGTATACAGACTTATGGCCAATTTAGAGTAACTTCAAAAAATCATGAAAAAAATCCAATTTTGATTGGAATCAGCTTAAACTTTATAAACAACTGAAATACATGTAGTAAAAATAAGAAAAAAGGCAAATTTCTCTCCTTTTCAATTTTAGTTAAATTTGGCGCAATTTTTTATTAACTTGCAAAAAAATTCAATGGACCTTATGCACCGAAATGATTCTAATTAACGCGCACCCAAAGTGGTGGTAAAATGGTGGATTTTTGGAGGGAAAGACAGCACAATCTTCTCTTTTATCCATCCATTCTAGCTTTGGGAGCCACTTTGAGCTGTCCTTTTGTTTCAGTATACTCTATTTATCTCTTTTGTAAGCTTTTTGGTTGCTGTTTTGGCTTTTATAGCATTTTATCATAGGAATATTCTCAACCATCGGCCCGCATTCCCGTTTTTCTAAATTTTGCTTTCAGGAGCCAGGGCGCTTGCCCCTCCATTGCCATGAAGACAGAAGTGTATTCAGCTGAGTCCTATGACTAGTGTCTATCATCAGACTTAGTCTCAGTCCATCAGAACCAGGTACGGTGGAATAACTCACTCAGTTGTCATGTTGCAGCTGGAGTGTAGATGATTATGACCATCTTTTCACTTCTTAAAACTATAGGTTGGCTCTTTTATAGATAGTTGAGGCATGCAAGAGCTCATTCTTTATCTGTACATTCACTGGTTGTATTGTATGAGCACCTCATGTCATATTAATACCCCGTGTCGCTATCCAATACTTGCAGAGAGGAATCGTCACATTCAGGACTCGTTCATGGCTCTAAACCATTTGTATCCTCTCCCAACAGTTTTACTTATTATTTAAATTATAAAAAACATTATGGGTGTTGTTGCTAGAACTATCATTGTTGTTATCACTTGGTCACTATATTGCATTTGTATAGACGACTATTTATGCATTTA
>NW_003547157.1:14452-20899 GCF_000090795.2 Amphimedon queenslandica | reverse complement strand
TGACACACGTGTATTCACGTGGGTAGGCCACACCTACTTAAAGCAGCGTCTATAAAAATGAGCTTTATCATCAGAAGAATTGTCTCTAAAAAAGACGCTTTGTCAGGTTTACTCAAAACTTGGAAAGACCTCTATTGTAAAACGTGACTTACTCTCTAGATCTTTAACTTGGAATGGCTACTAATGAAACTCCAGTAAGTATTATTGTGTGTTAGTTAAGATTACTTGATTTGGTACTGAGTGCATGAAGGGGCTGGGTAGTCTCGCCAGCCAGACCATTCCCCAGCCTACAGTCATTGGGGTGCCATCCACCCCAATGACTGTAGGCTGGGGAATGGTCTGGGTGAGACTATTGATTTGGAGGATGCCCATGCAGTAGTATAGCGGCACTACACACAGGGGCGTATCTGAGGGGGGGCCTACAGGGGCCTGGGCCCCCCCATCAATTGTTGTAGATAATGATATTCATTGTTTGTTTTATTACCTACCACCTAGTAATATAAATTAACCACCTTGTAATCATTTATAATACATTGCACAGCAGTAAATGTACAAGAAATGAGAAGTAGAGAGAAACAAAACACTCATTTTACATTAATCATTGTTGAAAATGTAAGATTTTGATGCTTTTAAAATACATAAAATGCTATTTTAGTGCACTATACGAACGCTAAAAAGGGGTGTGGCCAAATTTTTGGCGCGCTTTGCGCGCCATTTTTCACTATGCCCTCTCATCATTTCCTTCCCAGCTACGCCCCTGACTACACAATGTTATTATCACAGGTGGCTAGTATTGTTGGTAGATTATTTAAGTTCATACAGGGACCCATAGATGGTTCCTACTTTTAGTTTTCACCTAAAAGTCTGAGTAAATCAATACTCATTAAAATGGTTCAACTGGTTCATACTTGCTGTAACTGCTGTCCATTACAAAGAGCCCACAGTTACAATTAACTATTAATCAAATACTGATGTATTAATAGCTTATTATGTCTGCACTCAGTGGTGGTACTGCCCTTTTGAGAGTCCTTGCAATGCGTACAAACCGACTTGATCATGTGACAGGAAGTGAGTGTGCGCTGATTTTATCTAAATCAATCACGTGACAATCAACCCACAATCACATGACTGAAGTTTAAGGTGGTTGAGCCGTTGCAAGAACTCTTAAAAGGGCAGTACCAGGTGCATGGACAACAGGAAGGATTGGGAGGGATTAAAACTAGTGCTTTAAATAGAATTTTGTCAGCAGCGGGGCCTGTTCCCTCAGTTCAGGCCACCAATAACACTGCCAGTGCCTGCCTCCAATAGGAAAATAAACTTTTGCTTGATTAGCACAATTGAAAAATAAATGTCATTAAAAATATATGATGCTATCAGTATTCCTGCAGTTTCCTTAAATCATTTTGTAGGCTGCTATTCTTGAATACACAGTACTAACAGTGTTAACTTTAATTGTATATTGTGACAAATTCTGAGGCATTTAAATCAAGCAAAATATTTTATCTGTAAGGAATGTACAATGTACACTATAATCCTGTTTATTTAAGAATACTCCCTCTCTTCACTCCTCCATTATGATAGTTTGTTCATAGTTGTGACAGTAGTGTCTCATGCATTAAGTGAGTAGTGTCATGTACAGGTGTCACAATTCACAGCAACACTGACTGTAGTATCACATGATCCAATGAGACATGCACTGAGAAATTCAGTTAATATCTTTATATCCTGTCAGTGATGTTCATGATAGTAATGTATTGATAGTTTTCTAATCATTTTATGCATGTATATATGATGTGAATTTTTATTGATGTATTGCTATGCATGTACTCACAATGTATCTTGTGATCAGGGTTCTGCCTAGAACAAAATTAGAGGTGTTTGGAGACTAATTTTTGTACCTATTAACTTTATGTACACCATACTAGTAGATTAAAATAATCGTGCTTTATGTTTGGTTATTAGTATTAATTCCATGGTTGGTCTAAGTGATGACTTTGTTGGTTTATTTGTTGTGGTGGTTTTCCCTACCACCCTTAACCACCATCAGATAGGCAGAACTATGTCTTGAAATACATGCCGTATTTCCCCCTCATTAATAAACACATGTCACTAATAGATTGAAACTATAAAAATACTTATTTTAGCCAGTGTTATGTACCTCTGTTTTTAAATTGGCTTATATATATAGTATTATATGCTATTGTTAGATTCCAAGAACTTGGGTTTGATTTTGAGTTTTGGCTTTCTAATGCCTCTAGAGGCCCTTATTCATAGTAATGATTATTGATTGTATAATAGTGAGTGGGCGTATCAAAGGCACCGCCTAAGCTACAAATGTGATGTATCCCTGTGGTTTTATTTGTATCCCTGCGGTTTTGACAGAAATTTTTTTATAAAATAAAATATACAAAGCAACATTTGGACAGCTAAATAAGCTGGAATTCAATTCAACTCTCAATGAAGTATGGGCATTGGCCAGGGAGATCGGAGCGGGGACCGACAGGTACAAAGCCGGAAAATAGGGAGGCTCCAGAGTCCAGATGACTTTAGATCGAGGCACAGACCAATAATTCACGCAGGTAGAGTTCACTGCTCTCCATCCGCGTTCAAATCAATGGTTGTCTTAACCTCAATGGCTAACTAAGATGGCCGGGGAGGTAAAATCATCGATACACGGCCCCGTTAGCAAGCGCGGGATCTCTGTTCCTGACCTATCATAGCCTGAAAATAGATTAGATATGTCAACCTAAAGCCTAAATCTGTTGATAAAGTACCTTTTTCTGAGCCTCCTGTCCTCCATTGCTTTCATTTTACCATGAGGTGTATTGCTACTGAGCATGTGCATTGGCGCGCGCCTTTGATACGCCCACTCATTATTACACAAATATGTTGATAACACCCCCGCTGCGGGATACATCGAATTTGTATGACTTCGCCCTCGGGCCTGCGGCCCTCGGGCTCGGTCATACAAATGCAATGTATCCCTAGCGGGGGTGTTATAACGTTTACTTGGTGAGAAATTTTGCCTAGATTTTATTGTATTATACATGATTCCTGATCATTCCACTCCTCCATTATGATAGTTTGTTCATAATTGTGACAGTAGTGTCTCATGCATTACTGAGTAGTGTCATGTACAGGTGTCACAATTCACAGCAACACTGACTGTAGTATCACATGATCCAATGAGACATGCACTGAGAAATTCAATCAATATCTTTATAGCCTGTCAGTGATGTTCATGATAGTAATGTATTGATAGTTTCCTAATCAGTTTATGATATAGTTTTCATGATGTTATTACTACAATGTACATGTACATCTGTACATTTTTGTCTTGCATACATGTACATGTGTGTACCTGTTTTGTTATTATTACTATCAGAAAAATTAATATAATGTAATAAGAATCAACATGAAATTTTTTCACAGACTTTAGCACATAATGTACATGTATAAGTACATGTACACTTGTTCTGTGTTCATATAACACACTTACATTATGTCTTACCAACTAGTATACACGTACATGTACCTTATCTTTTGAATTGTATCTACTCCGTTAACACTAATGTTAGTGCTTTATATACTGATTGTATAGTGTACAGTGTATGTGTATATCATTATTACTAATATCAGTAGGTGATATTGATTGATTGTTATAGTCCTGTGTATTAGTCAATGAATAATGTATCTCATTTATTGTATGTACAGATACATAATCATTATATGATGTACAATTGTATTGTGAATGTGATATATCTATCCTCAACTCAACAAGGGAATTGTTAGTAATTGATTCATTGACAGTATGTATAGTCAGTAGTGGGAGTATACTAATAGAACAATATCAATGAGTAAATATCTTTACATAAAAGGACTTGTAATGAGTACAAATTTCCACTTGATTAGATTCATTCCTTATTAGTCTCACATAGCCAGTCCCTCCCTCTACAAAGCAAGGGTCTGGTCTATTACCATACATTACCTCATTCATCTTTCAACCTTACTTCTGGTGGAACTAAGTACACTAACATTGAATAACCTCATGTGTATATTATGAAGAATGAAACCTCCTTTTTGGGCCAGGATTAATTATACTAAACATAATTCAGTTTCCTGGAATTTAATTATTTACAAATTGTGTTACATCATGCATGAAATCCACCAAATTTAGGATCATTAGTCCAGTGTATTGTAGATAGTATAATGTGTTATCATAACAATGTCAGTAATGGGACCCTCATCTAGTAGTGTAGTAGTTTGTATCTCTTCCACTGGGTATTAATGTAATATTGTCACTAGGTGTTCCTCCTCATACTACCCTAGTCCTAGTCCTACTTGTTATAACTGATAATGTTAATGTATGCTTATTTATAATTAATTTCCTAAGGATGTATTGTATTGTTATTATTATCATTTTTCCTAATTATTATTTCTGTACTTATTTTCATTTCTTATGTAGGTTATATAATGTATGCATTGTTGATTAAGATTCCTTTCTAGTGTTATGTAATATTATGCAAAGTGTGTCAGTGATGTATTATGATGCAATTGATTTCTGTGTATTTAAGTGTGTGCATTCTTCAGTTTTAAGAAGAAGTTTTTAACTTATTGATAAATTCGTTCGTTGATTCCCGCGAGACCTCTCTTTACCTTTCCTTCTCGGTCACTACACTACTTATGTGTCCAGTCATAGATACTCAATGATTCAATGTATACTAATACACCAGACACACTCTTTGTAGAGGGAGGGACACTCTCTTTCCTTATAAGGATATACATGTACATGTACTGTATTGTAGGTTTTATTGGTGAGGGATTGAATTTGTCAAGTCCTTAAATTACAAGAATACTCCAAATTGAAACTCACAAATTATCGTCAATTATTAGCTGCTACGTGTTAGGAGATAATGAAGGTGTCAAAATTTAATTGGCCATCCCGTCAATTAAAACAATTTCTCCAAAATTTCTTACCATCAATAAATACTCTCATATGTTATACAAGTACATGTAAATGAATGGCTCAGTTGTTTGTGTATTTTTCCATTAAAAGTTGTTTTTATATGTACATGTATTGTTTATGTGTTGTTTATGGTCGGTTATTGTCACTGGTTACATATTCTGTGAATTTTGTGTTTGAATGAGATTATGTGATAATGAGACATAGGAGTGATTAATATTAGTATTATAATAACTGTTAATAATACACTCATTCACTTGTTACTACTCTAGGACCAACAGTTGTTTGATGATGCTCGAGATGGAAATATTGAAGGAATGAATACTGCCCTCTCTAATGGGGCAGATATAAACTGGAGTAATACTGATGTGGTAAGTGTATGATGTAGTGACTAGTGTATTAGTATGACTTGTATAATGTAAAAGTACCTGCAGTTTAGCTTTAAATCAGTTTATTATATTAATATTGTGTAATTACTGTATTTCCTCATGGAAGCACCTAGGCATTTATTCTTATAGAGACCCGTTTGCTGGGTGTTTAAATGAAGTAGGTGTTTATATGAGGATAGATATTTAAATTCATTGCCAAGGAGTCTTCTTCTATGATCTTCCTTCTCAGCTACAACTGCTATGTTGCCTGTAGTGTGTGCCAGTAACCACGTGGGCAAAGTGGGTGTAGCATAGGCATCTAAACAAGCATGGGCATTTATTGTCAATGTTTTTGCTGTCTCTAGGCATTTATACAGGTATGGGCATTTATTGGGAGTAGGTGTTTCCATGAGGAAATACGGTATGTTCCTCAAACACAGTGTCCTATTGATGACACTCATAGTCCCTTCTTTCTGGTGGTGTGTCTTTATTGAAGGATCAGTCCTTATTATCTTTATTGCATTTTATGATGAAACAATGTATTTTATACATTTCTATAGTGAAGGATAGCACACAACATAACAATGTTGGTATAAAATACATTGTAGTTATATACCATACATTATAACTAATTATTAAGTCATTGAATTATTATGCTTGCATTATTAGTTACTGGTTGAAAATACTGTGATTATATAGGAACTGTATAATAATGGTGTAATAAATTGATTTTATTTATCATTTTGTATGTACTTTATTTGTTGTGTTTATTTCTTATAGCTTAACAGGACTCCATTACATATAGCAGCTGCCAGTAACATGAGTGATGCTGTCCAGTGGTTACTTAGTCAAGGTGCTGCTGTTGACTCAAGGGATGATGTGAGTTGTATATTAAATGATACACACATTATTACAACATGATGTAATGTAGTACATGCTAGTTGATAATAAACCAGTTCCAATACATGTTTTTCTTTATATTTATTTGTGTGATATTCCAATATTGTTTATGTATTAGTTTACATTGCACATTGTAATTTTTAATGTGATAAAATTTTGTTGTACACATTTTTGTGAGGAGTATACTGTTCCATCATGAATTACATGTATAGTACA
>NW_003547157.1:9548-13979 GCF_000090795.2 Amphimedon queenslandica | reverse complement strand
CTCCCTCCCTCCCTCTCTCTCTGTCTCTTTGTTTGCGTCTGTCTGTCTGTCTGTCTCCCTCCCTCCCTCTCTGTCTCTGTCTGTCTATCTCTGTCTCTCCCTTCCTCCCTCTCTCTCTCTCTCTCTCTCTCTCTCTCTCTCTCTCTCTCTCTCTCTCTCTTTCTTTATGATTTTGTGAAAATATTAAATTCACTGTGTTTAAATTAATTGCCCTAGTTTTTATTAATAATTAAAAGCCATTAAGAAGCAGTCATATAAAAAATTTTACAGGATTATTTTAAAAGCTAAAAACTTCCTCAAATGAGAGAGAAGACAGAATTTCATGAATATAATCCTTTTGTGAGTGGCCCATACTTCTCTACATGCATGCTTTGATGACCTGACCTCTAGTGTGACTGAAACTTTTGTGTTTCTGTGTAAAAATTAATAAATGTTCATTATGTGTATAACACATTATAATGAGTATTAACATTATTATTATATTAGACTACTACAGTACACAACATGATATGACACTTTACTGTGTAGTGTTAGTGTCTTTATTATCCTGTCTTCTTTTTATAGTTTGGAGCCACTCCTCTCATATGGGCAGCTGTTAGTGGTGACATACTGGTAGTGACAATGCTCCTTGAAAAAGGAGCTGATGTCACTGCCACTACTAATGTAAGTATAATCATTAATTATACTCCAATAGTGATTGTACATGTATATCCTTTTGAGTGGGTGGATCAAAGTAACCGCAGGTGCTGTATATCTCATACAGTGTGTGTACATGTACATGTATAGCTTAATGTACTCTACTGTATCCATAGGCGTATCTAGCTTTCTCCAACTACTAGGGCATTTAATTAATTATTCATACATAATTAATATTCATACATCTTAATTAACTATTATTAATTAATTAGTCTAGTTAATTAATGTAAGAGGCAAGGCTAATGGGCGATGGCTAGCGAACTAGCTGGCTCGAGAAGAGTTATCTTTGAGTTCTTGTGACTTCTGGCAAATTCCACAACCAAGTCATCAAGAATACCCCACAGGTTGGAAGAGAAGTCACGTTCAATAGCCAGTAAGGCCAGATTATCAAGTCTCTGTTGACTCATTGTGGAGCGAAGGTACATCTTGATCCGACAGAGAGACGAAAACTTCTTTCTACAGTTGCTGTTGAGGTGCCAAATGTCATTGCTATGGTCACACACTCCTGTAATACAGGAAAAGCATCTTTAATGGGATCTATATGTTCCAGAAGATCGTGTAGTTCAGGGCATTCCTTATCAATCGGATTTCGGGCCAAGTAATGCTTCAGCGAGACAACTTCATTCTCTACATTTCCTGGAGATAGACAATGCTGGTATTGATGAAGAAGTGGAGAAAGCAGCTCAATGGATAAGAATTTCTTGGAACTGGGATTAAGAGAATCGATCGACTTCAACAATGATATATTGAGGTCACTAAAGTGCTCCTTTATTTCACTAATAATTACGTCCAAGGTAGGGAAGTACACATTCTGTTTATATGAAGTACTTGTCTCAGATACAGGTAAATCTGTAGCAACTGGTGTTTCCCCTGTGAGAAAGCAGTCACTGATAAAAGCAGGAGGACGTCTCTGTCTAGCTGATCTTATGGGAGTCTGAGATATATCTAAGTGATTTGAGAGAGCAATAACCTCTTGCCATAACAAGTCCCACTGATCTTCACATCGCATCATCTCAAATGTATCTGTGGTACCTTGTATAAGCCCTGCAGCAGTCCCAAGGTCTAGAGATTCTTTTTGAAGTAAGTCTGAAAGCTTTGCAGATACACCCATTATTTTCTTATAGATGACAAGGCTAACAATGAAGTCAAAAGACTTTACTTGAGCAAGAATTCCAGTAGCTTCAATTGCCTTGACTCTATCTTCTTCATCAACAGTCTGCTGAAGAGTCGCTATTATTGCTGGCAAAGTTGCTATTACTGCTACAATGGAATCATAACGGCAGGACCATCTCGTATCTGATAGCTTCTTCAGCCTAACCTCATTACTGCCTGTGGCTTTCTGAATTGAAAGGAATAAATCATGTGATCATTGAACCTACGGCTAACTTCTTGACAGTGGCGAGACAGAAGAGCCATAAGACTCTTAAAATTACCTGGATTGAGAGCATCTTCACCTTCATTGTGACCTCTAAAAGCAATGCCTTGTTGGGCACAAAATAGGATTCCCTCCATTAAGGTGACGACATACTTGCGGTTTTCACATATAACCCTTGAACCCATATCATCAAGCTGTACACCAATCGTCTGCCCAGTTCTACTCCTCTTCTCATATTCCTTCCATGTTATCATTGCCTCTGTGTGTGCTTTGCCTGTTGAATGATTGGATATTACTCCCTTCTTACCCAAAGCATGTTTCCAATCTTTGAAACCAGTTTCAGTAAAAGTAGCATCAGAACTCTGGTGGAAAAATCTACAGGGAAAGCAGAAGGCAGCATCCATCTCTTTGGAGTACTCTAGCCATGCATATTGACTATACCACCTCTCTTGAAAAGCTCTACCACTTTTCCTAAAAACAGTGATAGGAAACTTGATGGGCTGAACAGGGGACTGTGACTTATCAGCAGCAATGTCACCAGGAGCAGTGCGACAAGATTGTGAAGTTGATGGTGGTTGTATTTCTGAATAGTGAAATAATCATATTTTATGCTATAATATTATAAAATTGTGTAAACATACCATCAATTGGTTCAGTTATAGGATTGTAATGAAGATCATATTAATACAACAAACAAGTGAAACGAGAGGAAAGGAGAGACAGAGAGAGAGCCATACATTCATTGAATCACCACATGCATACTGAGCATGCGCATTAGGTTCACAGTATATACAGTACACACACAATATAAACAATGATGTCCAGTCACTTCATTACAGGATTATGATCAGAACTGATAACTGTGCCATTCACACAAGCTTTCTTTGTAGACTGGGTATTGGACCAGTAATCTTTCAAGGACCTTTTCATGCTTTCAGTAAACTTAAATGGTATAACTTTAAACTGAGCTGCTAATTTTGTTTTAAATAAACACGTGCAACATGTATGTGGTTAATCAATTAAACATATTATAGATACAGAATGTGTGGTCAACTGTGCTAATCACTGTGGTTAACAGTCCTCCTACTGTCACAATACTGTGTATAAATGTATATAAGAGTAGCCAATGAATATGTGACCATAATTGACAAAAGGGACCTTATGGCGGGTAGTGAAATTTGTCTTTCTAGCCTAAGAAATCCAACTTCCTGAGCCCCATTAATTATAAAATTACTCCACAGGATGCAAAAAGTTATTATGAAACTTTTGGAAACAATGATTGTCTAACAAAGCACTCACAGGTTGATATTTTCCATTATAACGATCAATTTTAAAATCCGCCATAAGGGCCCTTTTGTCAATTATGGTCACATATCATTAACACTGCCAATTTCTACCCGGGCAAAGCCCGGGCTTGCCCGGGTCCAAATACGCCTATGCCCAACCCTTCCCAAAGTCGGACGGCCAGGATGAAGTTTGGAGCATAAGTTTTTACCAAGTAAGAATTAAGAAGTTCTACACATATTAATGAATTAGAAGGTAGTTTTCTACTGGAAAATACTTTTGTCTATCTCAAGAGTGTCAGCATAAAGGCTGTATTTTTTTATTTTTTCACTCTTACTTTTCGAGCTTCTTCTCTCTAGCGCTGCTCTTTAAACATTTTTAGCTGATAAATTAAGGCTTGGAGTAGCTGTGGAGAAAGATCTATAAGCCTAGAGCACTTAGTTTTTTAATTTAAAAAGTTTCTTAAAAATCTAATTAAAAATTCATGGTGACAGACAACCAAACTACCTAATACTCGCCTACGCGGCGAGTCCAATTAAAATGTGTACAGTCAATAGTTGAGTATTATGTAGAGCTTTTATATTGATGATACATGTACATCATTCTACATGTATTGTTCAATCATTCAATGATTTATTTATTAAGTTAATGAATGTAGAACATTTCATGGTTCATCTTGTCTTTGTGACCACTCACCTGACTTGTGTTACTAATGTCTTGCCCCATTAATACATGTATTGAAGTTTGAGCATAACTGGATTATTGTATATTATTAAAGTTCACACGCAAGGCAACTTGTTGACAGCAACCAATCTATCACATGTAGATGTACATGCATCAAAATTTTAAGAATTAATTATAGTACATGTATATTAATTATGATTATAATTCATAATTTCAATTACCGTACATGCATGTAGATTTTGCTTAATGTGCATGTCAATCAATTTCATGTACCATACGTACATATACATAATAGTAATAATGTAGATTATGTATAGCCGTCACATCTATTGTTACCATTACGGTTACTTTGCCAATCCTTCCAAATCCTGGTTACTTGTCAAACCTAATCT
>NW_003547157.1:5713-7712 GCF_000090795.2 Amphimedon queenslandica | reverse complement strand
CCAATACATTATGTACATGTAGTTCATTAAACCCAATACATTATGTACATGTAGTTCATTAAACCCAATACATTATGTACATGTAGTTCATTAAACCCAATACATTATGTACATGTAGTTCATTAAACCCAATACATTATGTACATGTAGTTCATTAAACCCAATACATTATGTACATGTAGTTCATTAAACCCAATACATTATGTACATGTAGTTCATTGAACCCAATACATTATGTACATGTAGTTCATTAAATCCAATACATTATGTACATGTAGTTCATTAAACCCAATATATTATGTCAAGAGTGGATTATGTACATGTATCCATACCTGGTTGTTGGTGTTTTTATTAATGGTTGAATATAGTCCAGTAGCACCAGTAGACAGACCCTGTTGAGGTCTATTAACAATACATAATATGATCCATTAAACAATCCTCATTAATCACTGACCTCTCCCTCTCTCTTCAATACAGAGTATTCCTGTACTCCCTCAGGATTATAGGCAGGAGGAACAGGAGGAGGAGTATCATAGTCTTGATTGAGTGTTGAATAAAGTGGACCAGCTCCTTGTTGTTGTTGTTGTTGTTTATTCTTTTTCTATTATACATTATTGTTATTGTATGTCTGGTATTCTGTTTATTATACCTCTCCCTCTCTCTTCAGTTCAGAGTATTCTTGTACTCCATTAGGATTATAGGCTGGTACTGGTGGGGGAGTATCATCATCATCATCACTGGCTCTAAGAACACTGTATTGACCTAGTGAATATTGTATTAATAATAATATATATATGTAATTACTGAGTACCGTATACTGGGATATTTTCGCGTCGCTAAATTTTCGCGAATTTTGCATTTGTAAGATTTCACGAAATAATATTTTCGCGAATAGCCTGTAAACTCCACCACGTTTCAATGGAAATTTAGAATTTCGCGACGGAGCAAAAAACGCGAAATTCGCGAAAATTTGGCTACTCGAAAATTTCCCAGTATACGGTATTTATGTACAGTTTATATATGAATAGAGAGTAATCTATACAATTTTTGAATGGTTAACTTATAAACTTAAACCTGTCTTAAACTGTCAATACTGTATAGCGGGAAATTTTGGAGGGAATTAAATTTGGTGAATTTGGCATTTTGATAGCCATTCACCAAAATAAAATCTGCCATTTTGAGCCATTATACGCATGCTCAATGGCACGTGGCCACTAATTCGCCAATTTAAAAATCTGCCAATCACCAAAATTTAGCAATCTGCCAAATTTTAGTCCTTCCAAAATTTCCCGCCATACGGTATAAACAATTAAACATTTGACTCATTCTAAACAAGCAAGGATATACATGTAGTAGTAACAGTTAATTAATTGAAGTTAACTCCACATGTTGCAATTGTTCTAGTGACTTAGAGAGGCCCCCATGATGTTACATTGAGTATTATGCTCGTGAATATCATTTGCATCACGTTACATTTGTCAATAATCATGTTTTACACAAACTTTTGAGTAACTTTAAAAATTCATAAAAATCCAATTTTGATCGGAATCAGCTCAAACTTGCTACACAACATAAGTACATGTACATGTATCAGAAAATATTATAAAAACTAAGATTTCTCTCCTTAAGAGTTAATAAATAGAAATCAGGCCATTAAAGGGACACGTTCACGGAAATAGAATGCACACGATACTGTAGAGGAAGTAAACATTAAATTGGGCGTGCAACAGATCATTAATTAATAGTTATGACACGTATTTAGACACGTGTAGAGAGTAGAGACAGCAATCAGTCGCAGAACCAGGAGTAGGCATCTGTAGAACACTTCTCTCGAACAGAATAAGCTCTTTTGCCACCCCAAGATACTCTTTTTAGTGAAGAAACACCAGGAATATTTACAAGTAACCACTCGAGTAGCCATTTTGCCTTAATTATTAGGGGCGCAGCCACCCGTTATGAATAGTTATCAACACTAAACGTCATCATTAATGATGTCATC
>NW_003547157.1:0-1995 GCF_000090795.2 Amphimedon queenslandica | reverse complement strand
GAAAAATAGAAAGGGGAAAGATGAGAGTCAAACAGAAAAAACAAAGAAGATAACAAAAAAATTTTCACATAAGAAACATGCAAGCATAAAATCTCATTCATACAATGTAGTACATGCACTGTAATTCATAAATACATGTACGTGTGTACATGATCTACATGTACAGTACAAGCCAATAAAAACTTCGCGTTCCGTTTACGTTGAACGGCCGTTGGGCGTTTCAACGCTATATAAAAAACGTTTACTTCCGTTTATGGTCCGTTTTTCCACCGAGCACGTTTTTACGTTGGCTCAACGTTTTGTCCTTGCCTCCTTGGTTTTCTCGAGTTTTCTTTACTCCACAGATACTACTATGCTTGTTCTTGACTGCCGCTCTGGAGATACTACTGTCATATCAGTTCAGTGTGGACCTCAACTCAAAGAGACGCTGTGTTAAGTCGAGGTGTGAAGTACTCGTGTCGTTGGAGGACGGGCCACCAGGCTCGGTGTAGTCTCCATTTATTGTGTGATAAGCATTAGTTATCAGTATTATTACTATATTTCTATCATTATTCTACTCTTACTTTCAAAAACTTGTATTATATATATATATATTTTATTTTATAAAAGATTCAAGCGTCATGCATTTTGATCTTGGTACTAGCAGGTCTATAATTACATGATTTTATTTTATAAAATAATAATAATATAATAGCTGCTTCTTTGCTTGACAGAGCACTCTTTCTTGTGACTACTTCTTGTCGTCCTATTGAATCATACAACATGAGAATAAGGTGGGTGAATTATATATAATGCATGTCGCTACGTTTATGACTTACCTGTCTGGTTTTATCATCAACCATGGCTCATAGTCGTTTTGTAAGTGTATCTAAGAAAGCCTGACTCCTGAAGAAACTGTCAGAAAAGAGAAAAGTCGAGCAACGCTTGGAGCGTTGTTCATGAAAATAAAAACGGTAGTGCCAGACCCAACGGACCATGAACGGAACAACCACAATAAAAACGGAAACGGCGCTACCGTTTAATCGCCGTTCAACGTAAACGGAACGCAAAGTTTTTATTGTCTTCTACTGTACGTATATATACATGTACATATTGTACATGCTTATATACAATGTAAATGTACATGTACATGTATATTCACATCTATGTACATTGTACATGTACATGTACAACCATGGTGAGTCTCACGTGACTGTCATGTGACTAGTCATGAGACTCCTGACCTCAGCGAGCGTGTGTTAATATTGTCTTTGTACATGTACTGTGTATATTCACATCCAAACTCACTTCAAATTCAGGCAGTGCACGAAGAGCAGAGAACAGTGTCATGGTTTTACCAGAGCCAGGTGGACCACACAGTACCATCGGCTTATGCTCCCCCAACCATGTATAGAGGAGACTCTCATGTCTCACTGTATCAAGAGTGGGTACCAAAACATCAGGAGAACATACTTTATGAGTCTCAACCTCAATCTTGGGTACTCTAAAGAGGGGTGTTAAATAGAAATAAGGGGCACTAAATAGAAATGAGGGCATTAAATAGAAATCAGGACATTAAATAGAAAACAAGGCATTAAATAGAAATGCTGATTTGTTAAATTACCTGTTAGACCACAGTACCCATTCTCCTTGAATGTTAACTTCAAAATCAATGATGGGGGAGTGCCAGGTATTCCGATGGATTTAATAAGAAACCCAGGAGGTTTACTATGAGAGCCCGGGGAGTTTACTATGAGTTCCCGGGGAGTTTTTAAGTGAAATAAAACACTTTTAGTGGTGTAATCTGATTGGTCAATTACATGTATGTATATTCTAATCATTCTTAATAACACTAGCATCAGATAAAACCATTGCATATTCTTCTTTATATCTACATGTAAGTAAAGAAATAAAAGTAAAAATATAAGTTTCACTTTTAATGAATTTTGTTTTGTTCTTTACTTTGCTATGGAGGCTTCAAGTTCTGCTATTATTTTTGTTATTTCTTCTCCTTTT
>NW_003547156.1:20190-26892 GCF_000090795.2 Amphimedon queenslandica | reverse complement strand
CTGATTCTGTGTAATACCAATTATCCAGTTAGTAATAATACCACTACATGTGAACTGTATATCAGGAAAAGCTCTTGTATCACTGACTGGTATTACACTAGTAACTGATAGACTGTTTGTATTAATATCAGTTTCAGTGAAAAAATTTTGAAAGCAATTCGGTGGATCTAGATAATGTTACAAAATATTATTACAGAATGATACATACTTGTGTTTAGACGTAGCATAAAGACATTATTTGTATTCTGAAAATCAGCTTCTCTATTTGAACCAGTTACTCTGATATTTGACTCGCTAATGGAGTCTGCTCTTATCCTTCCAACTCTTTCTGTGCTGCTAGTGGTTGCATTGTAAAGTCTAACAACACTTGAATCATCTTCAGGTTGATACACTCCTAGTCTGTAATTATCACGATTACTGCCACTTACACTAATAGGAGTAGGAAGAATGTAACGATATAATCCATTTGTAGTGACATTATCAGGAGACAGTACAATAGGAAGAGTAAGTACTTTTTGGTAAGTAGAACTACCATCATAATACCATGCCTCAATGCTAGGATACTTGTTCCTATTTCCATATACTGATCTGATATCAACTCCAAGAAGAACTTCAGTCACAGTAGCAGTACTACAATTGAATGTATCAAAGGCAATGAGCCATCTTCCTTCATTGTCCTCAGCTAAAGTATTATCAGCTAGTGAACCAACTGGTGTAGCTGCTTTAGCTACTAGTAGACTCAAGTCCATGAATCCTTCAGTACATACTCCTCCTCCTGTTGCTCCTTCATTACTAGCAACCAATAATAATAGGAATAAGAAGATACTGGACATTTTGTGATGAGCTACTCAGCAAGTTTCCTCTACTTATTTATTTTCCTATAGATGCTACAGGATGTCATTGGATCTAGAGTAGATACCACACCCAATTTTACTAGAGTTGCATTCCTAGCAATCATAAATAAATCATAGTGACTGATAGCCTAATGGTTTATATTAAATTTAACTGAAAAGGGAATGTCATAGTAAATGTGGTTTGTCTACTAGAACTATAACTGAATATTATAGAATTATGTATAATAGCAAATTTGAATTTATTGTAGATTGGCTAATTACTTTAACAACGCGTACAATTAAATTTTACAATAATTTTAGTGCAACTCATTATTTTGTGCATGTGCTCTATGAGCATTAATGTATGTTCAATGTTCATATGTTAGATGTACAACTCTTCTTCTTCTACTTTCTGTTGTGTATATGCTTCATTATGTGCTGGCATTACAATAACCTGCCAATAGAAATACAGTCAAACAATATTGATAAATGAACTGTCATGACTAAGACTTTTAATATTGAGTTTAAGTAATGAAGTTTAAATTAGCTGTGGCCATATTTTTTTGCAGAATAGTTCACTAGTCATTATTTACAGCATAATATATTGTAATGTTACCTCTTGTTCATTATACATTGTTCTTGGCTCCTCATACACTAATAATTCTTCATTGATACCTATAATTTATCAAAATTACAACAATAAATCTCATTTTACTTTGTGTCATTATAGTATTGATTCCATAAGCAGGATTACTATGGACATCATCTACTTTAATTACGTTAGAATTGGTTAAAATTATACTCTTTCAAGTATAACAATCTATCATACTTTTATTTCCACCAATAACACCATAAGTAGCATATATTAGCAGGTATATTTGAGAGAACATTCATTCCTTCATCTATGCAATAACAAATTATTGAAGTTAGTGAATGTTTTTTATTAAGTTACCTTGTTTTTGTTCATCCACTATTCTTTTACTATCATCATTAGCATAACCAGTACCTAACTGTTTTCTCCTACACACTAATACACTCACTATTAATATTACTAGTATAGTAACTACCAGTAATATAAATACACTACTAATACTTCCTGCTATTATTAGACTCCCTGTACTTTGATCAGGTGTACTTATAGTGGTCATTGAGGTAGTAGTAACATTACTACTTGAAGTACTATAAAAGGCATTAGTGAGGAATGAGGATGTTGTACTCAGTAAGGAAATAGTGGCAGTAGAATGTAAACTGGTAGTGTCATGTACGACTTCTATTGACGTAAGAATGCTATTAGGTCTCATTACATTATCTGTAATAGATATTGTTATTGCTGCAGCACTACTAGCAGTGGATGATGTTTCAGTAATTGAAGGAATTGGCTCTAAAAAGGGAAATACTGGGTAATTATATGATAGTAGGTAGAAAAATGCTCACTTATTATAACTGATATCAGTGGATAGTCATTATGTTCCAATGGTATTAATCCATTACTGCTATTAAGCTCATAATTCAATGGTCCATTGTATTGTTGATAATACATTGGATTACTATTAGTGGTTACATTGATTACTAATATATCTCCATACTGTACTTCAATATCACTTGTAAAGTTATATACATTACCATTACTTGATGTAGCAGCAGAAGCATCAACACTTAGTGCATGAATCAGTTCAGAAGAACGTTTTAAATAAATGTTAGGATAATGTTTGCTTGTATCCTGATTCTGTGTAATACCAATTATCCAGTTAGTAATAATACCATTACATGTGAACTGTATATCAGGAAAAACTCTTGTATCACTGACTGGTATTTCATTAGTGACTGATAGACTGTTTGTATTAATTTCAGCTTCAGTGAAAAAATTTCGAAAGCAATTCGGTGGATCTAGATAATGTCACATAATATTATTACAGAATGATACATACTTGTGTTTAGACGTAGCATAAAGACATTATTTGTATTTTGAAAATCAGCTTCTCTATTTGAACCAGTTAGTCTGATATTTGATTCACTAATGGAGTCTGCTCTTACTCTTCCGACTCTTTCTGTGCTGCTAGTGGTTGCTTTGTATAATCTAACAACACTTGAATCATCTTCAGGTTGATACACTCCTAGTCTGTAAGTATTATAATTACTGCTATTGACACTAAAAGGAGTAGGAAGAACATAATGATATAATCCATTAGTAGTGACATTATCAGGAGACAGTACAATAGGAATAGTGACGGGATTCAGGTAGGAACTATCATCATATTGCCATATCTCAATGCTAGGATACTTTTTCCTATTTCCAAATTCTGATTTGATGTCAACTCCAAGAAAAACTTCTGTTACAGCAGCAGTAGTACAATTGAATGCATTAAAAGCAATGATCCATCTTCCTTCATTGCTGTCAGCTAAAGTATTATCATATATATTATCATGTATATCAGGAAAAGCTCTTGTATCACTGACTGGTATTACATTAGTAACTGATAGACTGTTTGTATTAATTTCAGTTTCAGTGAAAACATTTTGATAGCAGTTTGGAGGATCTAGATAAAAAATGACTTTAATATTTTGTTAATGACGTTATGCATACCTGTTATTAGATGTGCCATAAAAACATCAGTTGTTTCTACTTGATCAATTTCTTTAGTTAAACCAGTTATTGTGATACTTGATTCACTAATGGAGTCTGCTCTTATTCTTCCAACTGTTTCTGTGCTGCTAGTGGTTGCATTGTAAAGTCTAACAACACTTGAATCATCTTCAGGTTGATAAACTCCTAGTCTGTAAGTAGCATAAGGAGTAGGAAGAACGTAACCATACAATCCATTAGTTGTGAAATTATCAGGAGTTAATCATGGGCGTAGGCAGACTAGGAAAGAAGGTCGGGCAAGGAGAAGATGATGGGCGCGCGAAGCGCGCCGAAATTTTGGCCACACCCCTTTTGCCGCCCGATATATGGCGATTTTGCACTATCTATCATGCATGCATACACAATTATTATTGTTTTATTGTAATCAGGTAGAAGAAATTTTTCGTGATATGGTGGCTTTGAAAAAGCCAGTTAACAAAAAATGAGGCGGAAACTCGACCCTGAGGATGATCACTGGAGTTTTTGTGAGAGACAGCAAACTTGATAACTACCACATTTAAGCAGTCCCAGAGCTTAGAAGACAAATCTCTTTCTATATATAAAAGATATAGGTGCAAACAGCATGGAACCTAGATTGACGTTTGCTCGCCATTTCAATAATTAACTTGGCCGTCACTAATAATTAACTTGATATCATAATTCATAACTTGAATAAAATGGCTGCTGCTAGAGCTCTGGCTCTCTCAGCTTCTTCCTCACTCCTCAGGCTAAGTGACAGTCACAGACTGACAGTATAGTTCCAGTGTCCAATTACACCTGTGGTAATGATAGTCTGACAGTCTCACACACAGTGGCACACTCAGTCTTGCCCAACCACCTTGCCCAAGCTTCTGCCCTCACTGCCTTTGCTCACAGGTCAGCTCACAGAGTCAGGTCGGGCATTGCCCCTATATGCCCGACCCTGCCTACGCCTATGGAGTTAATGCAATAGGAATAGTTTGTATTTTTCGTAAAGGAGATCAACTACAAGCCACATTTCAATGCTAGGATACTTGCTCCTATATTGCCATGATTTGATCTGATGTCAACTCCAAGAAGAACTTCTGTTACAGTAGCAGTAGTACAATTAAATGCATGACCCCCATCAATGACCCATCTTCCTTCCTTGCCCTCAGCTAAAGTATTATCAGCTAGTGAACTAACTGGTGTAGCTGCTTTAGCTACTAGTAGACTCAAGTCCATAAATCCTTCAGTACATACTCCTCCTCCTGTTGCTCCTTCATTACTAGCAACCAATAATAATAGGATAAGGACAGCAAGTGAAAGAGCCGAGGAAAGAGCAGACATTTCTTGATTTCTGTAGTAACAGCTTATTAATTATTCATTACTATACTACTTAGAAAAGCCACTCCTACTTCATTGGCTTCCACGTGTTGTCACGTGTCTAATAGAAACGGAGTTAACAGACTTAAAACCTGCTTAAAACAGAACACTTAATCTATCAACATATTATGAGCATTTTGCCATACTTGTAAGCTTATTGTACATACATGTACTGTACTGTTTCTAATTAGTGTAGCTTGTTCTGCACATTATAACGATCTTTTTTAAATTTTTAATGTAAGTATCTACTTGATATCACATTAGAATGAATTACATGATGAATAGAGCAAGGGGCAAGGTTCATGGTCTTTGGCCAAAATTTTATAAAAAATGGCTAGGTAAGTAATCTCCATTTTAATAGGTACACATATATTTTTTTATGTTGCATAGAAAATTTGAGCTGATTTCAATCAAATTTAGATTTTTTTACGTATTTTTAAAAGTGACCTAAAAATTGAGCCAAAGTCCTGTACTATAGTACACAATCTTTAGCCAAATTTTGGCCTTAAAAAGGTGATAATTTTCCATTTTATATTTTTTTCTGATACACATACATGTTCTTATGTTGTGTAGAAAGTTTGAGTTGATTCTGATTAAAATTAAATTTATTAATGATGCTCTAAAGTTTGGTCAAAAATGGCTAGAACAGAATTTTGCATTTTTATTACATTTTCTAATTTACATGCACTTGTGTCATTTAGAAAGTTTGAGTCGCTATATGATCAAACTGGTTTTTTCAAAATTTGGCCATGGATCATGTATGCATGAGCTATCAATTTACAAAGGTTGCAATACATTTTTCTGAATTTAGAGCTGATTCCAATCATAAATATAATACACAGACAGGGATTAGAGACTTACCTGTTTTAATTTTGTCATTGCCATGGTTATTGTTTATAGGTTATTAATAATTATTTAAAACGACACATAACTATAAAAACTGTCACAATACATTTCATACAAACAGCAAATAGCGCAGTAATGGGGATATAACAAAAATTACAATTCTGCCTGCAATAAATTAAAAAAGAAGATGGAGACATAAAATCAGTTCTTGTACATGTACTGTAAGTCGGTGTAGAGGGAGTGGCTTGTTTCTAAAGCTCCACCCAGTACAGTAACAGGATCCTCTTTATTAATCATTAGTAATTGTTTATCAGGTGAGGATAGACTTGATGATATACCTGAGAAACTTGGACGATTATAAGTATCAGGATTCCTACATTGAATACAAATAAGGATATCATTGTACAATATTTATTACATTATCTTTAATGAAAATTATTGATATCACATTATATTAATTGTGTGTGGGCGTTCATGGAAGCATGTTGTAGTTGAATGTGAAATGACAATGACACTGTAGTATGTGGATATGGTGCAGTTAGAGTAATGTGTGTGTGACCATATCTAATCGAATTGTGCCTAGCCCCTACTTATGACAATTTCTGTATGTATGCATGAATCTATGTATGCATGCGTGCATTTGGGAGTGTGACTAGGAGGTGTGGTCACAAGGCAGAGCCCCTCAATGTTTACATTCTTTCTAGTTTAGCCCTAGTTGACATATTTGGCTGTATTTTAGTATGTTATTGTTTTAAATTCCATTAGTTGTAAACATGTTTGTGTTTTGTTAGTTACATGCATACATGTAGTAGCACTAATAATAAATACATACCAGCATTGCATCATTAGTTTATACATTGGTTTAGGACATCCTGGAGGAGGTGGTAATCTATAGCCTGAATCAACCAGTCTAATGCACTAAAGTTAGTAAAATAAAATAAAATTTTATAAGTATAATATCATACTTCTTGATTAGTGTACATTTCAAATGGCTTATGTCCTACTGACCAAATCTCATACATTACAGCTCCATAACTCCACACATCACTAGCACTC
>NW_003547156.1:9027-18140 GCF_000090795.2 Amphimedon queenslandica | reverse complement strand
TCTGTTGATGTAGAATGCTATTAGGTGTCATTACAATATCTGTTGTAGTGGGGGAGGATGATAACATTGTCATTGTAGTAACAGTATTAATGTCTTCAGTAATAGTAGAGGATGATATTTCAGTCACTGAAGGAATTGGCTCTAAAAGGAAAATAATTAAATGATATTACTTAGGAAACTACTCACTTGTTATAACTGATATCAGTGGATAGTCATTATGTTCCAATGGTATTAATCCATTACTGCTATCAAGCTCATAATTCAATGGTCCATTGTATTGTTGATAATACATTGGATTACTATTAGTGGTTACATTGATTACTAATATATCTCCATACTCTACTTCAATATCACTTGTAAAGTTATATACATTACCATTACTTGATGTAGCAGCAGAAGCATCAACAGTTAGTGCATGAATCAGTTCAGAAGAACGTTTTAAATAAATGTTAGGATAATGTTTGCTTGTATCCTGATTCTGTGTAATACCAATTATCCAGTTAGTAATAATACCATTACATGTGAACTGTATATCAGGAAAAGCTCTTGTATCATTGACTGGTATTACATTAGTAACTGATAGACTGTTTGTATTAATTTCAGCTTCCGTGAAAACATTTTTAAAACAGTTTGGAGGATCTAGATAATAAAAAGTATCAATTAACGAATTATTTGTAATATTGTTACACATACTTGTTATTAGATGCACCATAAAAACATTTTTTGTATCTATTAAATCAATTTCTCTTCTTGAACCATATATTCTGATATACTCATCACCAATAGAGCCTGCTCTTATTCTTCCAACTGTTTCTGTGCTGCTAGTGGTTGCATTGTAAAGTCTAACAACACTTGAATCATCTTCAGGTTGAAACACTCCTAGTCTGTATTTATCATAATTACTGCTGACACTAAAAGGAGTAGGAAGAACATAACGATATAATCCATTAGTAGTGACATTATCAGGAGACAGTGTAATAGGAGTAGAAACACGTTCCCAGTAATAAGATTTGCTGTCATATTGTATTATTCGCCATATCTCAATGCTAGGATACTTGTTCCTATTAACATTTTTTGATCTAATATCAATTCCAAGAAGAACTTCTGTTGCAGTAACAGTACCGCTACAATTAAATGAATGGCCACCAGCAATGATCCATCTTCCTTCATTGTTCTCAGCTAAAGTATTATCAGCTAGTGAACCAACTGGTGTAGCTGCTTTAGCTACTAGTAGACTCAAGTCCATGAATCCTTCAGTACATACTCCTCCTCCTGTTGCCCCTTCATTACTAGCAACCAATAATAATAGGAATAAGAAGATACTGGACATTTTGTGATGACCTACTCAGCAAGCTCACCTAATTGATAATTTTATCTACAGGATGTAGATCTACATCATTTACCACACCCAATTTTACTAATTAGCAAATTTGAATTTATTGTACTCTCTAATCTACTCTAACCACACAATCAATATTTTAGTGCAACTCATTATGTGTGCATGTGCTCTATGAGCATTAATGTATGTTTAATGTTCATATATTAGATGTACAACTCTTCTTCTTCTTTCTGTTGTGTATATGCTTCATTATGTGCTGGGATTACAATAACCTGCCAATAGAAATACAGGGAATTAATGGACTATTATGACTAGGACTTTTAATATTGAGTTTAAGTAATAAAATTGAATTAGCTCTGGCCATGATTATTGCATAATAGTTCACTAAACGATATTTACAACATAATATTGTCATGTTACCCCTTGTTTATTATTCATTGTTTTTGCTTTATCATACACTAATGGTTCTTCATTAATACCTATGTGCACATATTGTATCAAATTATAATAATAGCTCTTATTATTTTACTTTGTGTCATAGTGTTGATTCCATAAGCAGGATTACTATAGTCATCATCATCTATTGTAATTGGTTAAAATTTCCTTTTTAGGTATAAAAATCTATATCTTACTTTTATTTCCACCAATAACACCATAAGCAGCATTACCAGACATATTTGATATTATATTCTGTCCTTCATCTATACAATAACAATAAATTAGTGAAATGTTCTTTATTTAAGAAATTTACCTCTTTTATGCTCATCTACTACTCTTTGAGTATTACTTTTAGCATTACCAGTGCTCAACTGTTTTCTCCTACACACTAATACACTCACTATTAATATTACTAGTATAGTAACTACCAGTAATACTGCACTAATAACTCCTATTAGCATTATCAGTGTATTACTGTCTATACTTTGACCAGGTGTGCTCTCCATTGATGTAGTGGCTATTATTGATGAAGTTACTTATTAATATTTATAGTATAATAGTTACTGTACTTGATGTTATGCTAAATTTAGTAGATTCCATTGGCTCCTTAGTTACAACTGTAGATCTTGAGTACAATGCATTGATGCTTGATGAAGTATCTGCATTAGAAGTAATAGGTACAGTATAATGATTGCTGTTACATGAATACCTGAAAATGATGAAGTTACACTGCCATAGAATGAGACAGAAATGCTAGTGGTCACGGCCCATGAAGTAGTAATAACACTGCTTGATAAGGCATTAGTAGCAGATGCTGTAGTGCTTAAACTATGATGTAAGCCAGTAGAATGGTATGATGTTGGAATGCCATGAGGCATCATTACAATATCTGTAGTGGAGGAGAATGTTGACTCGATAGTAGCTGATGATGTTTGAGTAATTGAAGGAATTGGCTCTAAAAGGAAAATATAATTTTCATTACATAGTATAGTTTAGGAATACTCACTCATCATAACTGATATCAGTGGATAGTCATTATGTTCCAATGGTATTAATCCATTACTGCTATCAAGCTCATAATTCAATGGTCCATTGTATTGTTGATAATACATTGGATTACTATTAGTGGTTACATTGATTACTAATATATCTCCATACTGTACTTCAATATCGCTTGTAAAGTTATATACATTACCATTACTTGATGTAGCAGCAGAAGCATCAACAGTTAGTGCATGAATCAGTTGAGAAGAACGTTTTAAATAAATGTTAGGATAATGTTTGCTTGTATCCTGATTCTGTGTAATACCAATTATCCAGTTAGTAATAATACCATTACATGTGAACTGTATATCAGGAAAAGCTCTTGTATCAGTGACTGGTATTACATTAGTAACTGATAGACTGTTTGTATTAATTTCAGTTTCAGTGAAAACATTTTGAAAGCAGTTTGGAGGCTCTAGATAAAAAATGAATTTAATATTTTGTTAATGACGTTATGCATACCTGTTATTAGATGTGCCATAAAAACATCATTTGTATCTACTTGATCAATTTCTCTATTTAAGCCAGTTATTGTGATACTTGATTCACTAATGGAGCCTGCTCTTATTCTTCCAACTGTTTCTGTGCTGCTATATAGTGGTTGCATTGTAAAGTCTAACAACACTTGAATCATCTTCAGGTTGATACATTCCTAGCCTGTAAGTATTAGCAAGACTGACAGTAGGATAAGGAGTAGGAAGAATGTAATGATATAATCCATTAGTTGTGAAATTATCAGGAGTTAATGCGATAGGAATAGTTTGTATTTTTTCGTAAAGGAGATTAGTAACTACAAGCCACATTTCAATGCTAGGATACTTGCTCCTATTACCATGATTTGATCTGATGTCAACTCCAAGAAGAACTTCTGTCACAGCAGCAGTAGTACAATTAAATGCATGATCCCCATCAATGATCCATCTTCCTTCATTGCCCTCAGCTAAAGTATTATCAGCTAGTGAACCAACTGGTGTAGCTGCTTTAGCTACTAGTAGACTCAAGCCCATGAATCCTTCAGTACATACTCCTCTTCCTGTTGCTCCTTCATTACTAGCAACCAATAATAATAGGATAAGGACAGCAACTGAAAGAGCAGGCATTTCTTGATTTTGCAAAGAAGATAAACTCATTTATTATTCATGAATGAATGAATAATGATATAAATGCAAGACACACCCACAATATTTCCATCACGTTGTTTCATGCCTTTCTTTATGGATTTCTCTCAAAGTTTTTGTACAATTTGGAGAACTTTGAGATTCATCTCTCGAGCAAGAAGCACCAGAATAGCATCCCCACGCGTGATATCACGTATCTACTGGCTCCCAACTGAAAGAAACTTCTTTCTCCTAGCCGCTAAGAGGAGTGATGACTCTAAATATGATGACAGAAGATATTTATCTTCGTATTGTTTGGTAGCTGCTATTGGACTAGCGTTCTGTTCTAATAATGATAGAGGTACAGTACATGTGATTATATATACAATTGTGAATGTACATGTATCTGTATGTCTATTGTGTCTTCCCCATTAGAGTTTTATTTGTATTTTTATAAATGGAAAGTACTGGTATATATATCATTATGTTTAATTTAGATAATAACGAAGAATTTTTGTTGGCGGCTAAAAATAGTAACATTGCATCACTTAAAAGGTGAGTTATAAATAGAAACCACTTACTTAATTAAACTACTTAATTAATTAGTTAGTTATGAATCCATTGTACTCTTGAAGACACATTTGGTACACGTACATTTGGGGCGTGTAGTCCCTTAATGTTTATTTACATTCTTGTAGTAATATTAGTTCCTGTAGTAATGATTTCTGTAGTAATAATTAATTCTTGTAGTAATAATGTACCGCATTTCCTTAAGCGTCTATTTCCTAAAATGGTATTTGGACCTTAAAAAAATTAAACAAATAAAATACAACTTGGGCACAGAGTAGGATTTGAACCTGTGACATCATGCACTTGACTTCAGGAACTTAAGGCAGTATCTACAAGGCATCTGAGTTATTTCTAGGCTAGATTTGAGTATTTATAGTTCAATTCTATTGCTACGCCGGAGTTTATTTGCATCCGGCTTTTATTTAAGGAAATACGGTATGTATTTTTAATATTTATATTCCTTCAGAGGATTATCAAATGGTGTTGATGTTAATTGCCGTCATCAGTTAGGATGGACAGCATTGCATGTATCAGTGATCAATGGAAATAAAAAGTGAGAGCACATTTTGTACATGTACAATGTACAGTACATCTATTTTACATACCTTAAGGTTACTTTTAAATGCGGGTACTATTAATTGCGAATTTTGCGTTTGGGTTAAAAATTGCGATTATTAACACGCGCAATTATTAATATGCGCAATTATTAATAATAACATCATGATGCCATATAACTATTAGTAATAATTACTTAATCGCAATTTTTAATACCAGCAAAATCTCCTCATACTAAAATCGCAAAATTTAGTACCCGTAATTAAAAGTCACTCCAAGGTATAACATATGCATATGCATGTGCTGCTCTGAACCATGTTTAAGTTTAATATAGCATTAACCTTTTATAACTGTGATATAATTATGTTGCAATTTAAGGATAAATGCAGTTTCTGAAACCAACAGAAAATAACTAAAACCATATATCTAAAAGTTATTTCCATCTTGTCACTGCAAGAGAAAGATTTCAATGATAATGGCATCATTAACACATATCATTTCTATATATAGGGCTGTTGAGTGGTTAATTAAAGTGGGCGGAGCCAATGTTAATACACAGGATGAATATTCATCAGCTAGGAGGATGGCACGTGTACTAAAGGCATCACATCATCAAAGTAAAGAAAATAATATATTTTGAGCTGATTACAATCAAAATTGAATTTTTTTATGAATTTTAAAAAGTCGCTCCAAAATTGGGCTAAAGTCCCTGTACTATAGTACATGGTCTCGGGGCAAATTTCACTAAAAATGAAGAAGTGAGAATTCTATATTTTAATAATTTTTCCTGATGCATATACATGTACTTATATTTTGTAGAAGGTTTAAGCTGATTCCAATCAAAATTGGATTATTTACGAATTTTAAAAGTTGCTCCGAAATCGAGCCAAAGTTGCTATACTATAGTACAGGGTATTTTGTCAAAAATCACTATGAGGAAGTTCTCCATTTAATCCTGTGTGAAGGGTTTGAGCTATTATGTTTTTATATTTTTAGTTGCTCAATTGAGAGAGCATCACTTCTGTTCATTCATCAATCCTTATGCCACATATACTGGCTTCACTCCATTACACTATGCAGTGATCACTGATAATGAGGACATCATTCAGTTACTACTGGATAACGGTTAGCACTATTCTTTATACAATAATACACATTGACTAATCATAGTGTGAAGAATACATTTATACTATTATTTTTAACATTCTACATTATTTTAATTGCACACGCACATATGTACATGTATCGTAAAGCAGAAAATTTTGGAGGGAATAAAATTTGGCGAATTGCTAAATTTTGGTGATTGGCGGATTTTAATTTGGCGAATTTGTGGCCACGTGCCATTGAGCATGCGTATAATGACTCAAAATGGCGGATTTTTTTATTTTGGCAAATGGCTATCAAAACGCCAATTTTCCAAATTTAATCCCCTCCAAAACTTCCCACTATATGGTACATGCATGATTTATTGAGTCGAAAATTTAAAAAAATTTAAGGCGATGAAATAACCAGCTGTAGGCTAATCTGTTATAACAGGTGGACTACTGTATAAACTAATTCGAACTCTTTGAATATACTCAAGCCTTATATGGTGTTGTCTCCAAGGTAACTAATGTGATAACAGTGCGACCCACAATTGCCTGGTTATGTTTTTACTGTTTAAAAGGAAGAGCTTTAGGCTTACTTCATATCACAGGATTTTGTACTGATCCTCCAAATATTACAAAATTTTTGAATGGACGTAAAGTCCTGTTGTGTTATTGTTTAGACTTTTGAGTCTTAAATTTGATTATTTCCAATTTTTAAATTTTTGAAACAAAAGTTGATAGTAATGTGTAGCTGTGTACTATTTTTATACAGTTTGTGTATTATTGTATGGCGGGAAATTTTGGAGAGAGTTAAATTTGGCGAATTGCCAAAATTTTGTGATTGGCGAATTTTAATTTGGCGAATTAGTGGCCATGTGCCATTGAGCATGCGTATAATGGCTCAAAATGGCAGGTTTTATTTTTGTGAATGGCTATCAAAATGCTGAATTCACCAAATTTAATTCCCTCCCAAAATCCCTCTATATCGTCAATTTGGTAGCGAGACATTGTGAAAGGAAAAGGAAGTCTCGCATTTGCCTTCCGCTAAAACTTACTTGTACATGTACACCTTGATTCAATTAATGATTGATTTAACAGTATTTTATGTTCAATATGTATACCCATGGTTTTGCATTTGGTAAAGTAACACCAACTTAGTTTTAGTAAATTTTAAAATTCTAAAATTATGTGTGACTTTGACATATTTTAATGTTAATAAAATTAATGCATTGAAAATTGGCACAAGCTACATCTAAAGGCTAGTTCACAATATGACATTAGGCCAGTTTACCGTCAATTTTTAATCAAAAGCGTGGGCGATTTGACCTTTGATGCATACTTTCTGCTAGTATAGAACCAGATTCTATTCCAGTGTCAATGTAACGTCAGGACTAGCGTAATATTATAAACCAGCCTTAAATTTAATAATAATTAATAAATTAATAAAGGCAGTTTTTTAATAATAATGAGCATTCCTTCTTTGTCATGATAAGCTGCACATGTGTCATGTAGTGTAGATTGATTAATGATATTCACGCATTATCACTAAGGCAACCAGTGTAAAAACAGTACGCCCCACTAGTGCCTGGTACAAATTATCCTCTATAAATAGAAGCTCTAGACAGGGAAGGGTTTGAATTCCTATAATGCGACTGATGAATAGAAAAATTTTTGAAAGGACTTAAAAGTCCTGTTTATGTTTACTTGATATTGATGATTGATAGTTATTAATTATCAATTAATGGCCGAATATACCTTAAGCCTACTATTTTTAGCGTCTACTAAATTTAGCTATATTAGCGAGAGAGCTTTAAACCACTAAATTAAATAGACGCCAAAATAATTATTATTCATTATAATGGTAGTTAATTTGGTTAAAAACGCTAAAATTAGTAACGCTAAACATGACTTTTGCTGATTTCGCTAAAATTAGTAGACGTAAATAATAGTAGGCTTAAGGTACTGTACATGTGTGCTGTTATTGATCTAGAGGGTGTTTAATCTTTGGTCTGTGTCTCATGAAATCTTCACTTTTAGTACCTGATATTTAACCTTTAGTATGTAGCTACTGAAGTTTTCCACACATATTGCTCTCAATTTTAATAACAGCACTGTCTCCCATTTTTATTTAAATTTATTCCTTTAAATCTAGCAATGTACATGTACATGTATCAATTGTGTTAAAATTAAGATATTGTTTTTGATCTAATAGGAGCCAATCCCTCAATAGAAGACAGTATGGGTCGGACCCCTATTAATTACTGCACTAACGAGTCAGTAAGAAAACTATTGGAGAAATATTCAGTTAAAGTGAGTGAAGAACTAACATGAAATATTTTGTCATTATTATCAAACGTGCATTGATTAGTAATTATAGTTTATTTATTATGTACATGTAGAATTTTTTATTTTCTCACGTAATTTTTTTAAGATTAGAATTCCAAAAAATGCTCTTTAGCTCAACTCGAATTAATTATTAAAAAAATTTTTATTGGCTAATCAGATCAATTTTTGTTAATGTTAACAGTTTGAGGAGAACGAGCTAAGGAAGAGACTGGAGGAAAGAAGGAAGTATCCGCTGGAGGACAGACTAAGGAATCATCTAGTCGGCCAAGAGGGGGCCATCACTACTGTAGCATCAGGTGAAATATAATAATATCATTATTTATTATTATTCTATGTCTGCTTGTGATTGATCAATCAGATTGCTTGAAGTTAGGCTCATAAATACATGTACATGTAACTTACCACCAATTTTCCCGGGAGGTTAATAAGTGGCTCGGGAATTTACTTATCAACCTGCTTAAAAATGCCTGTATTATGTGAAGTAAATGCTGGTTGTTTCATCATTATTTTTATCTATCATTAGCAATAAGGAGGAGAGAGTTGGGTTGGAATGACACTGATCATCCACTAGTGTTCCTGTTCCTTGGATCCTCTGGAATTGGTAAATGAACAAAACTATAAAATATAAATAAATAT
>NW_003547156.1:2694-8951 GCF_000090795.2 Amphimedon queenslandica | reverse complement strand
GTGTATAAAAATGGAGAATTCTCATTTCTTCATTTTTGGTGAAATTTGGCCCAGACATGTGTACAGGGATTTTGAGCCGATTTTTGTGAAACTTTAAAAATTCGTAAAAAATCCAATTTTGATCGGAATCAGCTCAAACTTTCTACGCAGCATAAGTACATGTATATGCATCAGAAAATGTAATAAAAGTGGAGAATTCTCACCTTTTCATTTTTGGTAAAATTTGGCCCAAGACCATGTACTATAGTACAGGGATTTTGAGCCGATTTTTGAGAAACTTAAAAAATTTATTTTTGATCGGAATCAGCTCAAACTTTCTACACTGCATAAGTACATGTATATGCATCACAAAATGTAATAAAAATGGAGAATTCTCACCTTTTCATTTTTGGCGAAATTTGGCCCGAGACCATGTACTATAGTACAGGGATTTTTAACCGATTTTTTGTTAAAAAATTAATTCTGACCAGAATCAGCTCAAACTTTCTACACTGCATAAGTACATGTATATGCATCAGAAAATGTAATAAAAATGGAGAATTCTCACCTTTTCATTTTTGACAAAATTTGGCCCGAGACCATGTACTGTAGTACAGGGATTTTTAACCGATTTCTGAGAAACTTTAAAAATTCGCAAAAAATTTAATTTTGATCGGAATCAGCTTAAACTTTCTACGCTGCATACATGTAAGTACATGTATATGCATCAGAAAATGTAATAAAAATGGAGAATTCTCACCTTTTCATTTTTGGTGAAATTTAGCCAATGACCCTGTACTATAGTACAGTGACTTTGGTCCAGATTTTGAGCAAATTTAAAAATTCATAAAAATCCAATTTTGATTGAAAGTGGCTCAAACCTTCTACGCAACATAAGTACATGTATATGCATCAGGAAAATGTAATAAAAATTAAAAATCTTCTATTGATATAAACTAGGTTGCTAAATTAATAGGGGCTCCCCCTGGCTACATAGGCTATGATCAAGGGGGACAGTTGACGTCTTTACTCAAACAGTGTCCAAACGCTCTTGTCCTCTTCGATGAGGTGGAAAAGGCTCACCCTGACGTACTTACTGTCCTACTGCAGCTGTTTGATGAGGTACAGTGTATGTATATGTACATATATGTGTACATGTATGTATATTATGTATATACATTAGTGTTATTATTATGTAAAATAATGAAGGAAGGCTTACTGTATAGCAGGTATATTTTGTTTGGAAAAATGTTTGTTCTAACCAGGATTAGAAATTTTTTTGTTCATTTTATTTTCGTTCTGAGTTGCCATTTTGCACACGTGGCATTGAGGAAACGCCCTTTTGGTTTGGAAATTATTTGTTCCACAAGGAATAAGAACAAAAAGAACAAAATTAAATTCTGGCAGCATATACCTACTATACAGTAATACAAAATTGTGTTATTGTAATTATAATCATTGTGTATGGAATGCATGCAGTTCAACAGAGAAATAAAGTAAAAATGGAAGGCCCAATTTGTCTTTCCAATAATATAAACCACTTAAAGGAGTACAATTAATGAGTGGGTGTGGTTTTAATTGACCACGCCTCTTTTTAGGGCCGGCTGACTGATGGACAGGGAAATACCATTTCTTGTAAAGATGCTGTTTTTGTGATGACGTCTAATTTAGCGAGTGAAGAAATTGCACAGCATGGACTGAGATTGAGACAGGAAGCTATTAATAATATAATGAGAGGTAATTAATTAAGATTGATATTAACAGTATAGCCTCTCTTAATGGACACTCTCTATAGCATACACCTCCATTTAACGGACAGCACCTAGTGTACCAATTACATTCCTTACTGTATAAAATAACCTCCACATAAAGGACACCTCTGTATAACAGAGACACTTTCTTGTACATAAGTGTCCATTATATAGAGGCTACACTGTACAAGTACATGTATATACTATTAATTCTTTTAATCTGAATATTGTGTCATTTGTAGATGATGATGGTAAAGAAACAGTTGAAATATCTCGTAACTTTAAAGAGAACGTGATAGAGCCAATACTAAAGGCAAGAAGAGATAATGATAATGATAATATTATATTAAATACATGTATATGTGTACACTGTACATGCTAGAAATTTTAGGAATTCATATTGCTAATCATGTGCCATTTGCTGTTTATGATTATGCTCATCTATAATAGAAGATAGAGATGGCTTTTATTATTCTTTTTGTAGCATCATTTTCATCGCGACGAATTTATTGGCAGAATCAACGAAATTGTTTATTTCCTTCCTTTCTCACGTAGCGAGTTACAGAAACTCGTTGAGCAAGAACTGATAGTTTGGCAAAAAAGAGTAAGACCCTATCAATATTCACTACTAATTAATGGGTGTGGTTTTAGGCCATGGAGAGACATCAGATTAAGTTGACATGGGACAGAGAAGTCCTTGATGTTGTTTCTGATGGTTACAATGTTAAGTATGGAGCTAGATCAATTCATCACGAAGTAAGTATTGATGTACATGTATACTGGCACGCGTAGTTCTATGGTATTGCATTGTATTGGCGGCAAATTTGCAGCCACGTGTCATTGAGCAGGTAAAGAATAAAGCAAATTGGCGAATTTATTTTTGGCCTTTGATCATTAATCCACTAATCACCAAATAAAACTCAAACCAATTTTCCTGCTATGAGGTACATCCTTTGATATAGGTTGAGAGAACGGTTGTTAATCAGTTGGCTCTAGCTTATGAGAAGGAGTACATCAGCAAAGGAAGTTCAGTTCATTTGATTGTAAAGAAAGAAGGCAATGAAGGAAGAGGACCACTTGTATCTATAAAAGTTTTAAATGATAAAAACTCACTAGGAACTAAACAAACAAAATCTTTAGCTAAGCCAGTACTTCCTTTTGGTCAATGATTGTTAGCAATAGTCAACACTGCAATAATTCTGCCTCAAAATTATGTTTCATGCTATATGCAGTATGGCCAGTAAATATTCCATTATAATGTACGTGCTACAAAAGTACTTTAATTCCACACTGCTGCCACATTGGTACTATAGTAGAGGTGATTTTGATGTATTTGTAACCAGGACAACCAAGTGGGGGTGAAGTAATGCTTATTATAGTAGACAACATTGTCAACAATGTTTGTCTACACTTGCATAGGTTTACTTTCAGTTAAAAGTATAGTTGTTGTTAGTCATACTTTTAATGAATTTACATTCACTTTCAAGGCCATTCCATTATGTTCTTGTGGTATATAAGGATAGATGATCCTTAGCTAGTCTACCGTATACAGTTATGTCCTTCTATCTCTTTGTAATATTTCTCTGTCTCTTGATCCAATGTGGTATCAGTCAAGATATTGTTAATGTGACTGAAGAGAATGAGCTGGAGCAGTTCTTGTGCTACAATGATCCACCAGTAGTGGGGGACACTCTTGTAGTATTATATACTAACATCACTCATTACATTAGTGGTAATGTATCATTCTGTATGATCAATACTACCTACTCACTGAATATAACCAGTAATTCATCAGGACCAGCTATCATTAACTGCAATCAAACTGGTAACCACTTACATTGGCCAACCACTGGATTTTCCTTCATTAATGTACTCAACCTGACTCTACAAAGGTTAGTATTTAGAGGTTGTGGTGGGTTTTTAAAGAACAGTTCAATCATTGATGTCATTAATTCTACTGATTATCCATTTCATTTCACTCAATATCAATCAGCTGTGTTACTATTTCCATACATTAATATTCTATTAATTGAAGATGTTAACATTACATCTTATTATGGTTTTGCTATACTAGCCATCAACCCAGTGAATGCAACAATGAATAGTTTAACTATTAGTCTGTCAATCGAACACATTATATCTATACATATATACATTGGTAGTGGTGCACTAGTGTACTTCACTAATGATTATATTACTGATATACATACTGTAATAATCAACAATTCACTAATAACTGAAAATATTGCAAGTCGCTATCTTTTGAAACATCCTGGATATTTACAAAATCATCGTTCAGTTCTAAGTACAGGTGGCTTTACTATTTATTATGCTCATACAAACTATCCAGCTAAAGTTCTCATCCTCAATACAAATTTTACCAAAAATTCTGGCACTGTACTTCTTATCATTCATTACAAAACTATATATGGTAGAACAGAATTGGATCAGGTTAGCTTTGTAGCTAGCATAGCCTCAAATATGGTATTACTTATAATGACTGACATTTCTGATACTAACAGTACCCCATTGCATCTCAAGTTCAACAACAGTTCATTTATAAATAATATTGTCTTGTATGGGCCTGAACCTGATATATTAAGCATAGTTTCAATTGGTTTATATTATTCTTTAAATAGTACAGTCAATGTTCACTTCACTAATTCATTTTTTACCAACAACACTGCTACAACAGCAGGTTCGTGTATTTATGCTGTGGATACTGGGATAGAAGGTGAAGTTTTAAACATTTACCTTAAAAACATAACTGCTAATGATAATTTTAATTATTATAAAATAAATAATAAATTTGGCAACACAAGGGCAGAACTGATTAAAATAGACAATGCCGATGGGCTTCATATCAGTGGATACAATAATTTTTTATACAATTTTGGATCTATTTTTGATATCAGAAATACAATAATAATTTTGAATGGTCAGCTAAACATTATTGGTAACAATGGATACATGGGAACTGGTTTTAAAGTACAAAGTTCAAGTTATTTCCTCCTTTCTAATGGATTGAATGCTACTTTCATTAACAATACTGCTCTTACAATAGGTGGTGCTATATATGCTATTGCTGATGATAACATACAGAAGTGCATGTTTCAGAGCAGCAAGGCCAAGAATATTACTGATATTAACATAACATTTATCAATAATACAGCAGCAGAGGCAGGTAGCTCTATCTACAGTAACAATTTATATAGTTGTAAAGCAGATACTGACAGATTAAATTTAATGAATGAATCCAGCACAGTATTTTCATTTTCTAATTCAAAGCATCAAAACATTTCTATACCACCTACTTCATTGTGTTTGTGTAATCCATCTTGCAATGCAGCAACAAATAAATATAACTTGAATGCTTTCATGCGCCCAGGTCAAAATATACAACTTCAATTAGCAGCAATGTACACTTATCACAGCAATGATTCAAAAATAATGCAGTATGGTTATGCTGCAGTAACTTTTCTATTGATAGATTGTGATAATGTTCATTCTCTTCCTTCATGGCAAGTATCAGCTAATAGTGCAAATCAAGCTTTATTAGAAAAACAAGACTGCACTTCAGTTACTATAACACTTCTCAAAAATAAGAATGAACTTAATCCTTCATCTCCAGCAATTATTGTATCATCCAGTTCTATTGCATCAGAGCTGACATTGTATGGTATACAGTTGCTTGATTGTCCCATAGGATTTGAACTGAATGTTACTGAAGGTAAATGTGTCTGTTCAAGATTATTGCATAAACTTAGTACTTCCTATCAACCTGATTGTCAAATAAGCTCTGGAGCAGATAACTCTATCTCTACAATTACAAGAACTGGTACAGAATGGATTGGTATAGCTAATTTGTCTAATGGTGCTGTTGTATTTGGTGCAGCATTAAACTGTATTGTGTACTGTAGGTATAAAAGTGGTTGTATGAAACTGATAGTCAATGACACCATTGTTGGAATAGCAGACTCTGATGATCTTAGTAACTCTGTACCATTATGTATTAATAATAGAGAAGGACTTTTATGTTCACAATGTCCTCCTGGGTATAGTGTAGTGTATGGATCTTATGAATGTAAGCAATGCAGTAACTGGTGGCTATTCACACTAATAATATATGCAGTGATTGGTCCTCTTCTCATTTACTTGCTGTATGTTCTCAAACTGACACTAACTACTGGTAGTCTAAATGGTATCATATTCTGTGTACAAATATTGGGATTTATTGATCCACCATCAGTTGATAAGAAAGGAATGATTTTAATAGATAATAGTTGTACTCATAGTCATTTTGGCTTTCCCTTATGTCTATACAATGGAATGACAGAACTATGGAAACAAGGTCTTCGTACAATGTATCAAGTTTATATATTAAGTATTCTACTGGGAATAATTGTACTCAGTAGATTCTCAGTAAAGATCTCTAATAAAATAGCAAATTCATCAGTACAAATCCTGGTCACTGTTGTTCATATCATATTCTCATATTTATTGACATCAATAATGGATGTATTTACA
>NW_003547156.1:0-1329 GCF_000090795.2 Amphimedon queenslandica | reverse complement strand
CAGTCAAGATATTGTTAATGTGACTGAAGAGAATGAGCTGGAGCAGTTCTTGTGCTACAATGATCCACCAGTAGTGGGGGACACTCTTGTAGTATTATATACTAACATCACTCATTACATTAGTGGTAATGTATCATTCTGTATGATCAATACTACCTACTCACTGAATATAACCAGTAATTCATCAGGACCAGCTACCATTAACTGCAATCAAACTGGTAACCACTTACCTTGGCCAACCACTGGGTTTTCATTCATTAATGTACACAACCTGACTCTACAAAGGTTAGTATTTAGAGGTTGTGGTGGGTTTTTAAAGAACAGTTCAATCATTGATGGCATTAATTCAACTGTTTCTCCATTTCATTTCACTCAATATCAATCAGCTGTGTTACTATTTCCTCACATTAATATTCTATTAATTGAAGATGTTAACATTACATTTTATTATGGTTTTGCTATACTAGCCATCAACCCAGTGAATGCAACAATGAATGGTTTAACTATTAATGTAACACTGGATCAAGTTGTACCACTATCTAAGCATACATACACTGGTAGTGGAGCTCTTATAGTTTTTGCTCATGATTACATTACTGGCTCACATAATGTAACAATCAAAAATTCACTAATAACTTGCAATTTTGAAGACTTAATGAGTCAAAAATATCTGAAATTTCCTCACCGTGTGCAGAATTACTATTCAATTTTAAGTTCAGCTGGTTTAACTGTTCTTTATACTCAAACGAACTATTCAGCTACTGTTTCTGTCTTCAAAACTAATTTTACAATAAATTATGGCGTCATACTGTTTTTCCTTCATTACAAAACTAATCATGGTAGAGTAGTCTTTGATCAGGTTAGCTTTGAAAGTAACATAGCAACAAAAGAATCACCTTTGATATTACTTTTAATGATTGAGGTTTCAAATGTCAGCTATCCGTTGCATATAGACCGTAGCATGTTTCATAACAATGTCTTGAATCAACCTGAATCAGCTCACTCAAGTCTAGTTTTCATCAGTTTATACAATCCTTCTTTTAAGAGTACAGTCCATATTACTTTTAGTAATTCAGTCTTTACTAAAACCAATGTTACAAGAGCAGGTTCCTGTATTTATGCTACAGATACTGGAACACAAGGTGGAGTTTTAAACATTTACCTTAATAACATAACTGCTTACAATAATTTTAAGACTAAGAACTCTTATGGCAACACAGAGACTGAGTTCATTATAATAGTAAATGCCAAAGAACTTTATATCAGTGGATACAATAATTTTTCTTACAATTTTGGATGTATTTTTGATATTACCAATACAATAATATA
>NW_003547155.1:19827-26953 GCF_000090795.2 Amphimedon queenslandica | reverse complement strand
TTTAGAATAATTTGACTTTATAGTACTCAGTGTATTATAATATAATCCCATTTCAAGTCCTAGCTCTTTCCAATCGCTACTATAATAATGACCATCCTTCAAGTCTGTAAGGATACCATCTAAATCACATACACTGAGAGCTTCTACAAATGGAATAAAAGTATTGATTGATATTTTGATTAATTATACTGTACAAAGCAACATAACATACATTACGTGTATGTTTGATAAATTGTGTATGCAAACAGAATGGGCACACTGATATAGCTATAGTATGCCCCAGTATGCATAATAATTATTTTACTTACTGAAGTGATCAGCTGTTGGTTTTTTATCAAGAGACTCAACCAGAGTGGTCCAATTAGGTCCTCCACCATCAGGTCTCTGCAACCATTTAACTAGACACTCTCTAAGGCCCTCTTCAGCGTGAGAATAATTATAAGATAATCCTAGTTGCAGTCCCAACTCCTTCCATGTACTTCCATTGAAATCAATTAGGGATTCATCCAAATGCTTCTTAGTAAGTGGTTGCGGATTTTGTGAACCTAAAGTACATATTTGAATATTATAAGAACAACATACAACAAGAACTGTCCAAATTCCAAATACAAATTTTACGAGGATAAAATTTCACAACTTTCAATTCAGTAGCTATTTGCGGTTTGAAGTGAAGGCACTATGCTGCCATGAAACACTTTCCACATATCGGATATGCTTGCTAGCATACAGCCAGTAGTATTTATGTAGAATAAAATTTTGAAAGTCAGCAAATGTCAAAATTTAAACTGCTGTATATTTGTGATAACAATCTTGCTACTGATTACTAACCACCAACCATGGACTTTAATAAGTACTGTAAGAAAGTATAGAGGCAAAAATATGTTTTTAAAAGGACTGAAAATGGCAACAGGATAATTAAACTTTTACAATAAATATACTTAAAATTATACTTAGCACCAAATGCTTCATACCTTTTTCAGTCTCCTTCCTAGTTTGAGTAGTAGCTGTAGAAGTAGTACTGGCCACTGTAAAAAATAAAACTGTAAAACAAGTTCTACATTAACAAAGCATAATTGGGGCAAGCACAATTGAGCCCCACACATGGCAAACAAACAGAGAACAATGTTCTTTTCTTATTCATTAGACTAAAAGCTGACTTACATTGTGTAAATATCTACGTTAAACTTCTTGTTGTTGAAGTTTCAAAAAATGTAATAGATATGATAGCTCATGCTCACCCCCTCTATGTTTACATTATCAGTTTAGTTAAACAAAGCAGGGGCGTATCTAGGAATTCAGAAAGAGGGGTGCTGGAGGGTGCATGAAGTGCGCTGTAATTTTCCCCACACCCACTTTTACAATGGTAAAACGATGTTTTTTTTTATTTTCGTCAATTATGGGTCAGCAGATCAAGATAATTTTAGCACACTGATCCATACTGACTCTTTTAAGAGTAGTTCTGATTGCTCCCTAAAGCACTGGAAACTGCTGAAATCATGATCAGGGTGCTAGATAACTTTGTTAAGAGGCTTGGTAGTGATGCAAGAGTCCAGGACTTGGGTGCCGGTTTTTTCTGAGCCCAGCCATGAGGGGTTTGTCAACAAAAGCTCTCCGCAGGTTCATTTCTGTGTTCACCACTAAACACACACAATACAATCCGGCAGTGATATTAACTTACTCTCTTGCTCCAACTTGACAGCTGCATCATTCTCATCCATAAATTTCAAAGTAACTAACAGTGCGTCAAAGGTAGCTCCTCCTTTACTGTCAACATTATCAGCTCTGGACAACCACTTGAAGAGACACTCTGTCAAGCAGCGCCATACATCACGAGGATGATTCCTTTCAATGGCGTCCAGCGTGTTCTTGTATAGTCCTAGTATCAATCCCAGCTCATGCCATCTTGTCTGAGGGAAACCATATCGTTTTATCAAAATAATTAAATCACCAAGTTCCTCTATTTATATAAAAAAAAGCATAAATAACGTTACTGTAATACAATAATAAATTATTACTAGTAGTCAGAGGAGAAGTGAAGAGAGACAAAGAAAGAGGGGGATGTGCACAGCTGCTCTTCGAAGCCATGGCTGGACACTACACTCAGTGCACTGCCGCACCCAAAATCAGTGCCTCCACTGACGTCACTCGTACTCCAGATGAGTTTCCCTAAGTGGGCAGCAAAATTTCCCCCAAGACAATTCCTAGATCCAATGTCAAATTTCCCCCAGAAACTCCCTAAAATTTCCCTGTTTTTTGTAAAATATTCCCTTAAAATTTCAAAATTTTAAGAGAAAATTTTAAACTTAAAGAATGGATGCATGTCTGCCATTTTGAATTATCCAGCTGAAAATTTTATCATGTTTTGATAAAATGAAATGCATGTGCAATCATTAACATCATGGATGCATATAGGTTAATGTCATCAATATAATTAAAATGACTCATGAATTTAATTATAGACTTAAGTTAGTCAAAATTTCCCTAGATTACAGCATTTTAAAAAATTCCCTCCCTATTCCCTAAATTGACAAATTTGTCCCTAGATCTAGGGAAATTTCCCTAAATATGGAGGCACTGCCCAAAAATTGGAGCACAGCCACAGTGTAACGGGGTAATTTACAGACACTGGAATGCACGGCTGACGGGGCATGGTTATACATGCCAGCTAGCTCAGCAATAAAAATCCTGATGCTGTCCATTGCAGTATATCTGTGTCCCAGGAGTACATGTATGTACTTCTGTTAGTCTGTATGTATATAGCATGTTCAATGTACATAGTGTTGGCTGTGTTGCATATACACAGAGGCATATCTCCTTGCTTTTTCTCTTTTGTAAAGCTAATACAAACACAAAACTATACATATGGAACAGTGTAAAATAAAAAATGCATATGAAAAATAGAAACATAAGTAATGTAATGTCATTGCTCCTGTAATCATTATCTTGTTCATGTATCTACTAATGTATGGGATAAGGTAAATTATTGTGATGATTGATAGCTTACTGACATGAAGCAGCAATCCTGTCAGCTAATGTAGAAAGAACAACATGATCCTGTTCCCTCAGTATAGACAGGAATGTACTAATGTGATCAGGACAAATTTCAATTAATAATGTAATATTTCCCATAAAAAGTTCTACTCTTTTTGATAAAGACTGGTTATTCATTCCATCAAATAACTCATCATACTGAGAAGAATCAATAATTTGTACTTCTTTACAACCATTAGCTATGTCACGGAACTTTGCTTCTGAAGTAGAAAGGAAACGCTTCAGATCATTAAGGTGCTTCTTGAGGTCATTATGTGAACCAGGATTAGGAACATCTTTAGTACCAACAGAATGACCTGCATCTATACATTACACAATTGAATAGAACACATACATTGTATGTACATTATACCTAATATATCTCTCAGTGATCTGTTAATATTGATTTTCACTGGATCCAGTAAACCTTTCAATGGTATAGCATACTTCAGTACATGAACAGTATCAGGACGACTGCTGTCAGCATATATTGATACCGGACAAGATGGAGGAATTGTATTAATGTCAAAACCAAATTTATTTATCTCTCTTTCTTTAATCTACATGTATTATTAAATATACAATTTATAATGACACAAATGTACCTGACATGGTACTATATCAGGACTAACAATCCAACCAGTTATTGGCTCATCCTGAGGACTAAACACTAGCTCAAGGCATCCAAAACAAGAATGATCAAATTGAAATTTAAAATTTTGTCTGAGTTCATGCTGACGATATTCTCTTTTAATGAACTACAATAATTCAACACTGAGAATAAAGGCAATAACATCAAATATGAATACCTGAATTAGAGCATTTAAATTTTTAGCAGCTGCAAATCTTATTTTATCAGCCCTTTGATAAAAGACTTGTCCAGCATACACTGTAGCTTCTGGTATACCAGTGGAATGAGTAGATACAACTGTAAAAGTTAAAAGTGAATTTGTTACTAGTCAATTTCAATATTCATAGGCTCACTAGTTTTAGATTGTGATGTACTTAATTCAGTAACGGTCTTCAGTACAATCCACTGGACCCTTCAACCCATTCCCTTCCTCCTCTCTATCACTCCTTCCTACTCCACTAGCTCCTCCTTCTTGTCCTCCTGCTCCTTGTCCCTCTCCTCCTGTTGTCTCTCCCTTTCCTTTCCCTCCCTCATCTCCTGCGGAGTCTCCATCTTCCTCTCCATTCCTCTCCTCATTCCTACCTCCTCCATTTCCCTCTTCTTCCTCCCCAATAATAGCAATAGCTAATGACAGAACTTGCTTCATTCAATCCATCTATATCTCTGGTATGCTGGAAACTCCCCTCCTTCAATTAGTGAGAACTGGTAAGGAAGACTAGCTGTGTGAACTGGAGCAACAGCAAATTTAAGATACTTGGATAAAGAAGGATCACTGAGATCAATACAGTTTTGCATTTCTATCCTCAGTGACTTGAGGAGTGGACTGGTTGATATTGCATACACTGCACTCACTAGTCTAGTATTATCAGGAAACCTACAAAGGAATTAATAATTAAAATACATGTACATGTACATATAAAATGTATAGTGGGTAATTTTTTCAGGGAAAATTTTTGTTAATTCATACATCAAAAATTGAAATTCAGCAGAAAACATAATAATTACTATTTTGTTTGAGAGCAAAATTTATAAGGCAGTAATATTTTATTCACTAGACACATAAATACTAAATTATCAATTATTTTCCCTGACAGTAATTCCCCAGTACTAACTATATAGACATTACTGCATGTACAGTATATGTACTTGAAGTGTCCTCCTACAAGAGCTAGTACTGATACTTCTACAGTCTCTGATGCTGATAGACTGCCCTCTGTTATACTAATCCTCAGTCCATACTCCTCCCAGTTCATCAGTTGAGGTTTGTCTCCTTGAACTAAGAACAACTTCTTCCCTGCTATTTGGGACTCACTCAGACCTTCCAAATTATCTGTAGGAAAGTATAACAACTGAAATTATGTATTGTTAAAATGTGTATGTAATTATGGACAAAGATGAGACAATGAACCATAATTCATGTAAAGCTACACTGAATGACAATGTACAGTACATGAAGCAACTTTAAAAATTCATAAAAAATACAAATTTGACCGGAATCAGCTCAAACTTTCTACACAACATAAGGACATGTATATACATCAGAATATTTTTTTAAAATTAAAAATTTTCTATTTTTCAATTTTGGCGAAATTTGGTCCACTATAGTACAGGGACTAACCTTGTGATGGTACAAGATAGTTGAACTGAATTTCTTTGTCAAGAGCTAAAGTATAAAAGTGATAATAAATAAATAAATAAATAATCACATACTTGTTTGTGTTGTTTGTATTTCTTTGTTTTCAGTTTCAATTTGAGTCTCAACTTCATCATTTGAATCTTTTACTAAAAATAATGATAATTAATAAACATGTCAACAGTAGCTTCACAAACAACAACATACCATTAATATCATATTCTTCATCATTATTCATTGTATATTGTCCAGTAGGTAATTCATGTAAACCTACAGTGAATGACAATGTACAGTACATGAATATAATTAATATAACAATTAATAATATCATTAATGAATATCATTAACACCATTTCAGCGCACACACACACCATTTCAGCGCACACACACACACACATACCTGACTGGGTGATAGTGTACATACCTGTACCTGATACTTCCTTGTGATCTTTGGCTTGCTGTAGTTCTAATTCTTGTTGAAGATCATCAATCTTTCTTTGTAATTCCTCTTTCTCTCTTAGAGCAACTTGATTCTGTTTCATTAAACTGGAGGACGTTTTTATTTCTTCCTTTAACTTTTCTTGAAGTTCCTCCAGTTGTTTATGAGTAAGTTCATTGTCTATAGTATAATAATAATAATTGGAGTATATCAATCAATAATAATTATTAATATATAACATGAAATAACCTGATCTTAATTCTTCATATTGCTCTGTCTTGTGTTTCAAGTCTCCAACTTCCTCCTCTTGTTCAGTAAGTGTTGCTAGTCTCTTTTCTTTTTGAATGAGGTCCTCCTTCAGTTGAAGTATTTCTTCTTTATATTTTTGTGTAACTTGTTCATGAAATTGTTTCTCTTTTTTATGGAGTTCCTTTTCTTCCTTCAGTTCCTTTTGAATACTTTCAACTTTCTCCTGTAGCAACATAACTTGATCCTCATCCTTTTCTGCTGTTCCTATACTCAATAGTTACATTATGTATCATATTAATAATATTGATGTACCTGCTGGTACTTCAGTTGTTAGTGTGCAGGTATCTTTACTTTGTACAGTAGGGCCCACGTAAGTATCAGTCAATGAGTCTTGTTTACTATCGTCCCACATACTACCATCACTAATATCACCTCTAATGACATTTACTCTGACATACATGTACATGTAATGTGATAATAAAGCTGATGACAATCTCTGTACACCATTAAGTACTGAATAGCTAGTATCTTTATCAATGACAATTGTAATATAGTCAAGTAGTGATGGAACTTTAAAAAGCTCTTCTTCCAAAAATTGACGAAGTTTCATTTTTAATTTCTCAACAGCTCCTTTATATTCCTCAATAACTGCCGTAGCCTCCGCTATATTAAACTCATTAACAAGAACCTCCAGCACACTAATCTCATCAAGTGAACTGTTCTCATGTACTAATTGTAGAATGTTATGGACATCTTCACACTGAGCTAGCCGAGGCTTTAATCCTTTGTTGTATCCACCCAGTACACGTTTGATATCATCAATGAATGAAGACTGAGGGTTGCTCATCATGATTGATCTAACATTGATAAATGTTTCCTCCAACTTTAACCGGATCGAATAAAGCTCTGTAGTGACACTCTTAGGAAGATAAATCTTGAGCCCTTCAATAAAGTAATTGATGTGTTGTAAATGTATACAAAGTGTACATAAATTAATTCTTACCATTCTTATAATCACTCCCATAAATCTCTCCTATACAACAATCATTAGTTACTGGTATATGTTATAATACATGTACTTACTGTAGTCTCTCATGATAGCTCTTCCTATCTTAGCAGTGGCTGTGTATTTACATAAAATATC
>NW_003547155.1:9125-18694 GCF_000090795.2 Amphimedon queenslandica | reverse complement strand
TTTATATATTATTATGATTATTATTATTATTATTATTATTAGTGATAGGATTTCACAGTATTTGGTGGTAGTCTATCAAGTATGCATGCTCGTAAGATATGTAAGGTAATAATAATAATAATGAATATTAATGAACCAGAACAATATGTACATGTACAACATTTAATGGATGAAGCTATAGCAAATTGTTAATGATATACACATACAGTATATAGCACTGGATCTATGAACAGATAATGATAGATCCTGTACTATTATACAATGCTAAAATATCTATGCCATTTTACTCTATTGTGGCTACAATGGACATATTGAACAATAGACTCATTCTTCATTAGTAATGCATGCTATAGTACAGTGTACTGGTATCTCTACTAATACTCATTAATGGAGTGTTACATTCAAGTACATGTAGACTGGCAGACTGCTTGAGTGGGGCTCACCTGTACTACCCTAATTAATTGTGCTTTTATTATTATTATTATTATTATTATTAATATAGAGAGTAGGTAGTTAATAGTAGTATGGGCCAGACTATTATTATTACTATTATTATTATTATTGTTGTTGTTGTTATTATTATTAATAGATAATGGATAAGGCAGTATCAGTAGGTGCTCCCATTATTGGTCTCAATGACTCTGGAGGGGCCAGGATACAAGAAGGAGTGGACTCACTAGCTGGATACGCTGATATATTCCTGGTTAGTGTATTAGTATTAGTGTTTTTTATTTGTTTATTTGTTTGTTTGTTTATTTATTTATTTATTTACTTGATTATTTTTTTATTAATAGCGTAATGTGATGTCCTCAGGAGTAGTCCCACAGATATCATTAATAATGGGACCTTGTGCAGGTAATGTGTAGCCTCTCTTAATGGACACTCTCTATAGCGTACACCTCCATTTAACGGACAGCACCTAGTGTACCAATTACATTCCTTACTGTATAAAATAACCTCCACATAAAGGACACCTCTGTATAACAGAGACACTTTCAAAGTGTCCATTATATAGAGGCTACACTATAAATTAATATTGACATTGTTGTTGTTGTTTATTGTTGTTGTTTATCGTTTTGTTGTGTAGGTGGTGCAGTATATTCTCCTGCTATTACTGATTTTACATTCATGGTTAAGGTATGGTGGGCGTGGTTTGTAGGTGTGACTTTATATCTGTTGCTAGGATACCTCGTACATGTTTGTTACTGGCCCCAAAGTAGTTGAAGTAAGAAAAAATAAAAAATAAATACAATTTAAAAATTAATAAAATTGTATTACAGGAAGTGACTAACGAGGTTGTATCAGATCAAGAACTGGGTGGGGCTTTGACACACACTAAGAAATCTGGTGATTATTAATTAACTGTGTGGGTGTTATTATTACTATTAACGAGTAGGTGTGGCCCATGGAGCATTTGAGAATGACATTGATGCACTATCACAGTTAGTATAATTAATTAATTTATTATTTTATATATTTGTTTATTTATTTATTTGTTTGTTTGTTTATTTTAAAGGTTAAGAGAGTTGATAGATTACCTTCCATTAAGTAATAAAGATCCAGTACCAGTTAGACAAACTAGCGATAAAATGTAAGTACATGTACATGTAATATTTATGTATGTATGTACATGTACATGTATTGATTACTGTGTATATCTGGGAACCTATGGTTTAGAAATTGTGCCATGACTTAATTTTTACATACACTGTACGTGTAATAAGATTGTGTCATGTACATGAGTAATTTATTATGTGTCATCTACTTTTTGTGAATTTCTTATCCAGCAAAATTAAAGTTATATAGTACATGTATATATTGACAGTATTATTATTATTATTATTATTATTATTATTATTATTATTATTATTATTATTATTATATTCATGTAATCACACAACACTAAGTTGGTATATGTACAATATCAGTCTATAACAAATAGACTATGATATAAATCACATGCTTAAATGTCTCCTTAAGATTCTTGCAGTCCCCAATAATGCTGTTTTCTGTAAGTGTTCGATCTTTAACTTCACATCTGCTCTCTTGATCCATTCACTAATCCTCATTGACACCACTCCCAATTATCATTATTATTATTATTATTATTATTATAGTGATCGTGATCTCACTGCTCTCAATTACATCATTCCTCCTTCCTCTGACACTCCTTATGATATGTCTGACATCATCAAAGCTGTTGTAGACGAGGAAGAGTTCTTCCAAATAATGCCCGACTACGCTAGGAATATAATTGTGGGATTTGCCAGGTTGAACGGACAGACAGTGGGTGTGGTTGCTAACCAGCCCAATCAAAAAGCAGGTCAGTTGTTAGTGTTGTATGTATGTACATGTACAGTATAGCCTCTCTTAATGGACACTCTCTATAGCGTACACCTCCATTTAACGGACAGCACCTAGTGTACCAATTACATTCATTACTGTATAAAATAACCTCCACATAAAGGACACCTCTGTATAACAGAGACACTTTCTAAGTGTCCATTTTATAGAGGCTAGTCTGTAGTTGTAATTGACCAATCAGATTGCTTGATTCTAAGTTTATTAATGGCTTACACTACCAAGTTTATCATCATCATCATCATTATCATCATTATTATTATTATTATTATTATTTAAATTTATTATTATTATTATTATTATTATTATTAATAGGTTGTTTGGATATTAATGCATCAGTGAAAGGTGCTCGTTTTGTTAGGTTCTGTGATGCTTTTTGTATTCCACTGATAACCTTCGTTGATGTACCGGGATTCCTACCAGGTAACCATGAGTAATTATAATGCTTTCTGATACATATTGATGTCCTTATGCTGTGTAGCAAGTTTGAGCTGATTCTGACTTCAATTTTTCAAGTTACGGCCATTTTAAGAAAATGCCAAAAATTCTGAAAAATACCCAAGGCTATAGCCCATGGTTTTTCCAAAAAATGGCTCCGAAATCACTCCAAATTTTTATTAGATTTTCTGATACATATTGACGTCCATTCCGACTTCAACTTTTCAAGTTATGGCCATTTTAAGAAAACGCCAAAATTCTGAAAAATAACCAAGGCTATAGCCCATGGTTTTTTTCCAAAAAATGGCTCCGAAATCACCCCAAATTTTTATTAGATTTTCTGATACATATTGATGTCTTTATGCTGTGTAGCAAGTTTGAGCTGATTCCGACTTCAAATTTTCAAGTTACGGCCATTTTAAGAAAATGCCCAAATTCTGAAAAATACCCAAGGTTATAGCCCATGGTTTTACAGATTCTGTAGTGATGCTAGTATTATCACTATAGAGTCTATCAGTTTATTGGTACTAAGTTAGCCTAAAGTTGGCTAGACATGTTGCAGTACGATAAGATTGACATGTACATGTTTCTATCACATGTACATATTCAAACAATGGACCATTGTCATCAGTAGTCATGCAGTATCAATAATGATAAGTATATGGAGATACATCTTATAGCTAGAGTATATTCATAATTTGTGTCTGGCTATGTACAGTGTAGTACACTCAATCATTATGATTTATGGCCAGTAGCAACAGTGGCTGTATCCATCAAAATTGAATAAAAATTGTTTTGTATGTAACTTTATTATCAGGTCTGAAATAGTTAAGATTAAATCATGTAATTATTTATTTTATTGAAAGTACAGAGTCTTTCCTTCTCAGAGCTTCTTTCCCTCAGCTACTTGCACTGGTAGCAGTACATAAAACCATTATCATAAAATAACATATAAGATTGTACTCCAGGGATACTACAGCAGTCATCAGACTATAATGAGATACATAATAATAATCACTGAGTGTATAGCTAGTGGACTATATATATGCTTTGCTTGGGGAATTATGAAAAACACCAAAAGTATTCTCCAATGTATTGTACATACATGCAAAATCATAACTCAGTCAACTGTTAGGCTGTTTTTTAATTTAAATGACAACGTGTCACTGAACTTACTAAAGATACAGTATTCCTGCATTCTGTATCATGGCAACAATGCTTTTTTCGTAGAGCCTCTGTAGTAGTAATCATGAATCCAATAGCAGCAACAAGGACCAAACACTGGAAGGTATTCATCATTCAGTAGCTGATATCTAGTATAGTCTCTTATATGACCTTTAGTATATGATAAAATGAATAACTATTCCAGTCAGTATGTACCTCTTTATTATAGATACTGGCTACTAATGACAATGGTCCATTGTTTGAATATGTACATGTGACAGAAACATGTACATGCAGCAGCGTAGGAAGATTTTGGAGAAGGGGGGGCTAAAATGAAGTTATAATTAATAAATAAATTAATAGACTGACTGAGTTAATGAAGTAGAATAAAAATTAAGGGGTGCTCCTGCCCCCCAGCTTCCTACGATGCCACTGACATCAGTGACATGCCAATCTTATCATACTGCAACATGTCTTGCCAACTTTAGTCACACCATACAACCATAGCTACTACACACATTCATCCTGTGTACTTACATGTAAAATCAGTACAGTTATGAACAGTATAGTTACATGTGTGCTGACACTAGATATACAGGGCCTATGATTATTATGCGTAACATATGCTCAGAGAGAGAGAGAGAGGATAGTGGCTAATGATAATGTACTAGTCACCATAGGCTATACATTGTCAGTTGTAGTATTATTGGACAGGATGAATGAGTGTAGTAGCTATGGTTGTATGGTGTTACTAAAGTTGGCAAGACATGTTGCAGTTCGATAAGATTGACATGTACATGTTTCTATCACATGTACATATTAAACCCAAAATTTTATTACGTTTTCTGATACATATCGATGTATTTATGCTGTGTAGGAAGTTTGAGCTTATTTTGATCAAGTATTAATTTTTTATAAACTTTTAAAGTTACTCATCAATAAGGCCAAAGACCTTTGTTATCAAACTTATACAGTTCATCAATCAATTATGATAATAATTATCACCATCATCATTATTATGAAATGAAATGTTCAGTTGTTTATTATTATTATTATTATTATTATTATTGTTGTTGTTGTTGTTGTTGTTGTTATTATCATTATTATTATTGTTGTTGTTGTTATTATTATATTAGGTACTGATCAGGAGTATGGTGGTATTATTAGACATGGAGCTAAACTATTGTATGCTTATGCTGAAGCTACTGTACCTAAACTAACTGTAATCACCAGAAAAGTAAGAATGAGTGTTACTATTAATAGTAACAGTAGCAAATCTATATTTAGTAACAGAAGATTTTACTTAGCAATGCAGTATAGCCTCTCTTAATGGACACTCTCTATAGCGTACACCTCCATTTAACGGACAGCACCTAGTGTACCAATTACATTCCTTACTGTATAAAATAACCTCCACATAAAGGACACCTCTGTATAACAGAGACACTTTCAAAGTATCCATTATATAGAGGCTAGCCTGTACATGTATTTGTAATGGGGAAATTGCAATTCAATATAAATGTACATAATGTATTGAGACTACAGCTCATAATGATTTAAACTGTTTTTAAGTTATTGCTACATTCAGTTGTCAGTTCTACTAATTTACTGTTGGTTTGTCATTGGCAGGCTTATGGTGGAGCTTATGATGTGATGAGCTCCAAACATTTAAGAGGTGACATTAATTATGCCTGGCCTACTGCTGAGATAGCAGTAATGGGAGCAAAGGTAATTAATAATAATAATAATAATAATAATAATACTTATTATTATTATTAGGGAGCTGTTGCTATTTTATATCGTGGAAAGACTCAAGAAGGTATTGATTATTATTATTGCTATTATTATTATTACTATTTATGATTATTGTTATTATTATTTATTTATTTATTTATTAGAATTATTAAAGTTACAAGCAGAGTATGAATCAACTTTATGCACTCCTTTACAAGCAGCTGCTAGAGGTGAGACCTCCCTCCATTTCTTACCATTAATAATATTCATTTTAGGATTCATTGATGATATTATAATGCCTAGTACCACTAGAAGGCGTCTCATTACTGACCTGGAGCTTCTTTCCACTAAAACCCAACACACTTTTAATAAGAAACACGGGAACATACCTTTGTAACTAATAATTAATTATTATAATTATTATTTGAATTATTGCACAAGATCTTGTGAATACTCAGCTCAAACTTTCTGCACAGCATAAGGACATCAATACATGTATGTATCAGAAAATTTAATAAGAAATTGGGTGATTTTGGAGCCATTGTTTGGAAAAAACCATGGGATATAGTACAGGGTATATTTTAGAATTTGCTAATTTAAAAAATGACCTACTGTCTACTGATGACAATGGTCCATTGTTTGAATATGTACATGTGATAGAAACATGTACATGTCAATCTTATCGTACTGCAACATGTCTTGCCAACTTTAGTCACACCATACAACTATAGCTACTACACTCATTCATCCTGTCCAGTGCATGTACTTATAAACAGTAAATGATGTACAGTCATACATTGCACATAATAATCATTGACATGAATGTATTTTATCTCCTATAGCTAACACTCTCCAGTGTGTTTATACTGAAGAGAGACAGAGAGGATAGTGGCTAATGATAATGTACTAGTCACCATAGGCTATACATTGACAGTTGTAGTATTATGAATGTGTGTAGTAGCTATGGTTGTATGGTGTGACTAAATTTGGCAAGACATGTAGCAGTACGATAAGATTGACATGTGCATGTTTCTATCACATGTACATATTCAAACAATGGACCATTGTCATCAGTAGCCAGTATCTAGGTACATACTGACTGGAATTCATTTTATCATATACTAAAGGTCATATAAGAGACTATACATCAGCTACTGAATGATGAATACCTTCCAGTGTTTGGTCCTTGTTGCTGCTATTGGATTCATCATTACTACTACTACTACAGTGTATGCTGGCACTGCTGCTTTGTGCTTCAGGGATACAGGTTGCAAGAATAATGCATCTATAGTAAGTTTAGTGATAGATCACACTACACTATCATGATGAATTATTATGATCTGTGGACTATAGGATAAAGTGTCATTTAAGTAAAAAAACAACCTAACAGCTACACTGTACAATACATAGGAGATCCTTTAGGAGTTTTTCATAATTCCCCAAGCAAAGTCTATAGTCCACTAGTAGTGATTATTATTATGTATCTTTTTATAGTCTGAGGACTGCTGTAGCCTCCCTGATATACAGTCTTATGGAATAGTTGAACCTGGCGAGGAAGGTATGCACTGCTATGAGTGCAAAAGTAGCTGAGAGGAAGAAGTTCTGAGAAGGAAAGAGTCTGTACTTTCAATAAATAAATAAATAAATGTTATTTTATTAACAATTAACAATTATTATCTTAACTATTCCAGAACTGATAGTTAATAAAGTTACATAAAACAGTTTTTGTTAATTTTGGATGTAGTATAGCTATGGTTGTATGGTGTGACTACAGTTGGTAAGACATGTTGCAGTTCGATAAGATTGACATGTACATGTTTCTATCACATGTACATATTCAAACATTGTCATTAGTAGTCATGCAGTATCAATAATGATAAGTATATGGAGATACATCTTATAGCTAGAGTATATTCATAATTTGTGTCTGGCTATATATGTACAGTGTGTACACTCAATCATTCTAATTTATGGCCAGTAGCTACAGTGGCTGTATCCATCAAAAATTAACTTTAAATTTATTATCAATTTTAAAATATTTTATTTATTGTTAGTAAATATTTATTTATTTATTGAAAGTACAGTTCCTTCTCAGACCTTCTTGATCTCTCAGCTACTGTTTGCACCTCATGCACTTTATATCAAAGGGTGTTAGAAATATCCCAAAAGCTTTGACTCCAGGGATACCACAGCAGTTATCAGACTATAAAGAGATACATAATAATAATCACTGAGTGTATAGCTAGTGGACTATAGGCTTTGCTTGGGGAATTATGAAAAACACCATAAAAGGACCTCCAATCTATTGTACATGCATGTCTAAACATCTTAACATGTGGCAGCATAGTTAGACAAAAGTCATAACTTTGCCAAATGTTATAGGCTGTTTTTGACTTACATTGAAATTGACCCTTTATCCTATAGCCCATTGCCCCATTGCACATAATTACTGTCATGATAATGTAGTATGATGTATCACTGAACTTACTGCAGTTACATTATCCTTGCATTCTGTATCACTGTAGCAAATGTTTTTAGCGGTAACTGCAGTAGTAGTAATGATGAATCCAATAGCAGCAACAAGGACCAAACACTGGAAGGTATTCATCATTCAGTAGCTGATATCTAGTATAGTCTCTTATATGACCTTTAGTATATGATAAAATGAATAACTATTCCAGTCAGTATGTACCTCTTTATTATAGATACTGGCTACTGATGACAATGGTCCATTGTTTGAATGATGTACATGTGATAGAAACATGTAAATGTCAATCTTATCGTATTACAACATGTCTTGCCAACTTTAGGTTAGTGCCAGTAGTTGTGGATAAACTCTATAGTCTATAGTGAAAAATTTGGCACCAATGTTGGCACAGTACAATAAGATTGACATGTGCATGTTTCTATCACATGTACATATTCAAACAATGGACCATTGTCATCAGTAGCCATGCAGTATCAATAATGATAAGTGTATGGAGATACATCTTATAGCTAGAGTATATTCATAGTTTGTGTCTGGCTATGTACAGTGTAGTACACTCAATCATTATAATTTATGGCAGTGGCTGTATCCATCAAAAATTAACTTTAACTTTATTATCAATTTTAAAATATTTATTTATTGTTAGTAAATATTAATTTATTTATTGAAAGTACAGTTCCTTCTCAGACCTTCTTGATCTCTCAGCTACTGCTAGCACCTCATGCACATTATATTAAACGGTGTTATAAATACTCCAAAAGCTTTGACTCCAGGGATACCACAGCAGTGATCAGACTATAATGAGATACATAATAATAATCACTGAGTGTATAGCTAGTGGACTATAGGCTTTGCTTGGGACATTATGAAAAACACCAAAAGGACCTCCAATGTATTGTAAATGTATAAAAATATTAACATGTGGCAGCATAGTTGGAAAAAAGTCATAACTTTGCCAAATGTTAGGCTGTTTTTGACTTGCATTGAAATTGACCCTTTATCCTATAGTCCACTGCACATAATTATTATCATGGTAGTGTATAGTATAATGTATCACTGAACTTACTGCAGTTACATTATCCTGGCATTCTGTATCACTGTAGCAAATGTTTTCTGCAGCAGACACTGTAGTAGTAGTAGTAATGATGAATCCAATAGCAGCAACAAGGACCAAACACTGGAAGGTATTCATCATTCAGTAGCTGATATCTAGTATAGTCTCTTATATGACCTTTAGTATATGATAAAATGAATTCCAGTCAGTATGTACCTCTTTATTATAGATACTGGCTACTGATGACAATGGTCCATTGTTTGAATATGTACATGTGATAGAAACATGTACATGTCAATCTTATCGTACTGCTACATGTCTAGCCAGCTT
>NW_003547155.1:0-9115 GCF_000090795.2 Amphimedon queenslandica | reverse complement strand
ATGTCAATCTTATCGTACTGCTACATGTCTAGCCAGCTTTAGGTTAGTGCCAGTAGTTGTGAATAAACTCTATAGTCTATAGTGAAAAATTTGGCACCAATGTTGACACAGTACGATAAGATTGACATGTACATGTTTCTATCACATGTACATATTCAAACAATGGACCATTGTCATTAGTAGCCAGTATCTATAATAAAGAGGTACATACTGACTGGAATAGTTATTCATTTTATCATATACTAAAGGTCATATAAGAGACTATACTAGATATCAGCTACTGAATGATGAATACCTTCCAGTGTTTGGTCCTTGTTGCTGCTATTGGATTCATCATTACTACTACTACTACAGTGTCTGCTGCAGAAAAAGACACTTGCTACAGTGATACAGAATGCAAGGATAATGTAACTAAAGTAAGTTCAGTAATACATCATACTATACCATCATGACAATCCTAACAGCTGTATGTGCAATACATTGGAGATCCTTTTGGAGTTTTCCAAGCAAATTAAACTATAGTCCGCTAGCTGTACACAATGATTACTATCATGTTTCTTTTATAGTCTTTTGACTGCTGCAGTATCCCTGGAATCAAATCTTATGAGGTGCTTTTATCTTTAGGTGCTTTCCACTGCTACTTGTGCAAACAGTAGTAACTGAGAGAGAGAAGTTCTGCAGAAGAAAAAACTCTGTGCTTACAATGAAATAAATATCTACTGATAATAAATAAAATAATAATTATATAAAATAATATAGAACTGATAATTAAGTTAAATGAAAACAAATTTTGTTAGGGTTTGATGAATTCAGCCACATAGCTATAGACCATAATATATACCATTGATCTAATCTGGTAGCATTCTAACAGAATAATGTAATTTCATTGATATGCATGGGTGTAGTTTCATGGTTCCTTCAATGCAAGTTCATTATTAGACTACATCAATGTAAAAACATTGTCTGGTGCAAATCAAAATGTTAATCGTTTTCCTCCCCATTAAATTTTTTACATTTGCCTAGTTAGAAAATAATACTAGTATCACTACAGAATCTGTAAGAAAATTGCTCCAAAACCATGGGCAATAGCCTTGGGTAATTTCAGAATTTTGGCATTTTCTTATTTTTAAAATGGCCATAATTTGAAAAATTCAAGTCGAAATCAGCTCAAACTTTATATACACAGCATAAATACATCAATATGTATTAGAAAATTTAATAAAAATTTGTTTGATTTTAGAGCCTTTTAAAAAAAGACCATGAGATACCGGTATGTTAGTAGTTCAGGGTATTTTTTCAGGATTTTGCCAATTTTAAAAAATGGCCTATTGACTACTGATGACAATGGTCCATTGTTTGAATATGTACATGTGATAGAAACATGTACATGTCAATCTTATCGAACTGCAACATGTCTTGCCAACTTTAGGCTAATTAATATTGGTGCCAGCAGAAGTGACTAGACTTTAGAGTGATAATAGTAATAACACTGTACTATCACTACAGAATCTTTAAAAATTGCTTTGAGGCCATGGGCAATTTTTAGAATTTTGAAATTTTTATAATATTAGTGCCAGTAGAAGTGAATAGACTCTATAGAAGTGATGATAGTAATTAATACACTTCAACTACAAACTGACACTCTACATCACTCAGTCCTATACCAGCTATAGAGCACAGTGTACATATACATGCATTGATTTAAAAGGCTGCAGTAGCTAAACACCCTTTTCTACAAAATGTGACTCATTTGAACTCTCCTCAGTATGAAATGTACAACTTGAAGTACACATTGATCCATTGACAATGCATGTAGTAGGTAGATCTGTATCATACTGTAACATGTCTTGCCAACTTTAAGCTATTGTTGCCAGTACATGTGAATAGACTCATGAGTGTCTGTGTATGTGTTTAAATTTAAAAGTATCACAAATAAAGGTTGCATTAATAATCAATGAATGCAGTTTGTGTGTGTGTGTGCTATTGTTCTTGTTCATTGTCCACTAGTCCAAGCTCTTTCCTGAAGTATGCAGTGGTCTTTAGAATACCATCTCTTAGTGATACCTAATGAAATAATGATGAAATAATCAAAAGGAATATCACTATCATTGGTAATTACAAGTAATCTATGATGCTAATTGAAATCAGTTTTTAAAAGTATGGAAGCTCTAAATTAATCCCTTTATGTTATGTAGAAAGTTTGAGCTGATTATGACTAATCAATTTTTCAAGTTATCATCAATCACCATCAATCATCATCATTATTATTATTATTACTTTTGGTTCCCATCCCAGTTGTGTCTTAGCAACAGTGATATCAGGTTTCCTCTTGTGTGGATCATCCTGTTGGCTCTTCTTCATTGACACTTTACCTTTAACTCCAGTTATATCCTGAACCAGTTGAGCAAACTCCAATATAGTGTGCTCCTCTGGATTACCCTATCAATAAGACATTATACATTAATACATGTACATTATAATACTTAGTACTGTATAGCTGGAAAATTTGGCCATCTAAAACTTTGGCGTTTTACATCAAAACTGCCTAAATATAATATTGGTGGTCCCTTAATTTGGCGATTTACTATCTTGTCTTTTCTTTAAGCTGCTCCTTGCCCATAGCCTTGACTGAAATAGTGAGAAATACTGTCATTTTGGCATTTTTTTCAGTATCACGTGCTCATGATGGGATCCGCCCATCATTGAGATTATTATCGATGGTCATAATATTGGCAGTTTTATTTTGAACTGCCAATCAGCCAAATTTTCTTACCCATGGACATACATGTATATTATGAGGTAATATCAGCTAATAATACTGATGACTGTTAAATTTGGAAAAATTGCATTTGGCAGATTCAATTCAATACTCAAGTGTCATTGAGTAGTATAACTCTACAGTACCGTATATCGGGTATATTTCAATGCATTGATAATTTTGGAAAAAGTAATCCATTGCGAAAATAAATATTATGAAATTTTAAAATATGCGGATAAAAAGGAATAGAAGATATGTGGTATTGTGCAATTAATATGAACACGTGGCTTCATAACTATCCATGGCTACATTCTAGTCTAACTTGAAGGCCATAAAGAGCCTTCTTTGCCAGTTAGAAGTGTTGCTAAGGTTGATTCAGAAGTGGAGAAGTCAGCAAATGCTTCGAATGACTTACCAAACCAGGTGGTTGATGGAAATAATAGCAAGTAAAATATTTTCGGAATATAAAAGGCTTCCGAATTATTCCATCATTGAACTTAATATTTCCACGACTTTTCATGCATTGAAATATACCCGATATACAGTATACATTATTAATTAATAGCATACCAGGTTACAGGGCAATGAATAATTACTGTTCATCAGTTTCATTAGTCCACTAACGAGATCACTCACATACATGAACGATCGTGTTTGGTTCCCTGGAGCATAGACTGTTAGTGGGTGACCATTTAATGTTTGAACGATGAAATTACTAACTACACGACCTAAGGAAGAAAAACAAAATAAAGAATTCTCTCCCCCAGCAATTTAGAATAAGTATAAAAATATTCCTATAATTGCTTTCACCACATTGCATGTACAGCTGGCCGTGATGAATCATATTAAATTGATTTTTGTGAATTTTATTTTTGAAGGTTTTGAAAAAAATGCAAAATTCACGAAAATTTTGGGCCACGAATACGTGGTAACACAATAACAGTATCTCATATTGTAACAGCAGATCTTACCATCATACATGTGCATCCTGGGGCCATAAGTATTGAATATCCTGGCCACTCGTACATCAATATGGTCTCTCTTGGAGTAGGCGTACATGAGGGTCTCTGCGACTCTCTTGCTCTCATCGTAACAAGCTCTGGGACCAATCGTATTAACATGACCCCAATAGGTCTCCTTCTGGGGATGCTCCTAGTAATTAGCATCATGATTAATAGCATTATTATTATTATTATTATTATTATTATTATTATTATTATTATTATTATTATTATTATTGTTAGTTACTTCAGGGTCTCCGTATATTTCTGATGTTGATGCAAACAGTACTCTAGCCTTCACTCTCTTAGCCAAACCTGGAGGAGAGAGAGGGAGAGGGAGTGACTTTTGATTTGGACAGTTACAGTTACCCTCTGCCCTGTACTATATATAGCCCATGGTTTTTTCCAAAAAATGGCTCCAAAATCACCCCAAATTTTTATTACATTTTCTGATACATATTGATGTACTTATGCTGTGTAGAAAGTTTGAGCTGATTCCGACTTCAATTTTTTAAGTTACAGACATTTTAAGAAAACGTCAAAATTCCGAAAAATACCCAAGGCTATAGCCCATGGTTTTTTTCCAAAAAATGGCACCGAAATCACCCCAAATTTTTTATTACATTTTCTGATACATATTGATGTACTTATGCTGTGTAGAAAGTTTGAGATAATTCCAACTCTAATTTTTCAAGTTATGGCCATTTTAAGAAAACGTCAAAATTCTAAAAAGTACCCAAGGCTATTATTATTATTATTATTAATAAACTTTACAATACATACTATAAAATGTGACAAAAAGAAAAGAAACAAAAAAGAGATGTATCGAAGGCAAACACAGTAACAAGACTGGCCACCTAAAATTACATAGTAAATAATAATGCTAGAACATAAATAAATACATGAACAGAAAAACATTTAGACACAATTGAAACAAGGACAACAAAAATGAAACAAACAAATTAAAGAAGAATCATAGCCCATGTTTTTTTTCAAAAAATGGCTCCAAAATCACCCCAAATTTTTATTACATTTTCTGATACATGTTGATGTCCTTATGCTATGTAAAAAGTTTGAGCTGATTCCGATAAATATTTTTCAAGTTACAGCCATTTCAAGAAAACGTCAAAATTCTGAAAAATACCCAAGGCTATATAGCCCATGGTTTTTCCAAAAAATGGCTCCAAAATCATCTCAAATTTTTATTACACCTCATGCACTATAACATTGCAGATCACAATACACATACACTGTACAATACAGTACATACTCATACCTAGTACATTAATGGTTCCTATGGTGTTGCTCTTTATTGTCTTCACTGGATTATACATATACTTCACTGGAGAGGCTGGGGATGCCAAATGGTATATCTGATCAACTAACAAAAAATGATGATAATAATAATAATAATAATAATAATAATAATAATAATAATAAAATAATGTTAATTAATGAGTGACGTACGTTTGCTCAAGGTTGGTCAATCTTCGTTCAATATTGTGGTTAGCCTATTAATAATAATAATGATAATAATAATGATAATAATAATTGTGTCTGATTTTGTTATAATAAAAATAATAATTGGGGCGAGCCTGAGCTCGCCCCACTCTAGCTATACTCTCAGTCACGCCCCGTCTGTCCCTCTGTCTGTATGTCTGTCCTCGTACGTCACCCCTATTTATGCGTAGATTTAATACGGTAGATAGATACTATGCATTACCAATGCAATTTTCAATTTTTCATTGAAAGTGGGAGCGGTCACAGTAAAATAAAAATGGCAACCAACACACTGGAAGAATTCATGAGCTTTCTAGCAGCAATATAAGGCAGATACCGTCCAAAGACTTCCCCAGCAGCTACAGAAGGTTTTAAATTCAATTAATAACCTATGAAGCTCGTCTTTACTGATGCAATTGCTATTAAAACTGTGAAAGTCAATCAAGCTTTTTCTGAGTCATCTTAATATTGGATAATATTATATCTAAAGCTAAGTAAAGCATCTTTACAGACATTTATAGGCAAGAAATGTGTATGTGAAACTAGAAGACTAAAAGTTTATTAATTTTATCAGCAGCATTAAACTTTCATCATGTAAATCATGTTTGCTATGCCTAAATCATGATGCATGCTTTGAAATCATCGGGAGTAGATTATAGATGGATAGATCCAGTGCCATAATTGCTTTGCTAGCTTAGGCTCGCCCCTTAATGTTCTACATTGCTTCTAGTAATAATAAATAAATAATAATAATAATTGTTGGATATGAATTGAAAGACTAATCTAACTAAGAATGGTATATTTCAAGACGCCATAGGCCAAATATGGGAGACCAAAACTCTCCTAAACTCCCTCTAGATCTAACAGTGATCATATTGATACCATACATGTAGGTTGGAAATTGACACCTGACAGATTACAGTCCATTCATTGTATGTTTTGGCACACACACATACTACACACTACACTGTACATTGTAAGTATTGGCCTGTTGCCAGTTCGACTAATTACAGCTGGTAGTGTTAAAGTTTTCTTGCAAACTGATACATATTTGGTGATTAGGAGATTTTAATTTGTGGTCATGTACGTGTAGCTCAAAACAATGGATTTTTATTATTCTGGCAAATGGTTGTCAATCAAAGTAAAATTTATAGGCTCACATTAGAAAGGGTAATATTTAATAATTAATTTAATAATTTTGTATAATTCCTCATAAACTATTAACTCTTTCACGGATGGGGTTAAAAATTAATTTAATAATTTTGTATAATTCCTCATAAACTATTAACTCTTTCACGGATGGGGTTAAAAATTAACTCTAAGACTAAACAGCTATAATCATTGCTTTGTAAGGCATCAAAGGATTCCAGGAAGATTCCCCAATTAAACAACACTGTGTGGGTGGACATGAGCAAACAATAAATATATTTATACACAAATAATTCATTATTAATTAATAAAGCAATTAGTCTGGTAACTTTAATTGCTGTCAATATATTTCATCATCATAGTTTCCAGTAAAGCCATGAAAGATTGTATCTTGATCCTCTTAGTTAATGGCTACAAGTGGTACTAGTGAAAGATTCTTGGCCATTTTGGATCATTATGGATGATGCAATACTAGTAATGGAATGCTATTGAACTTTCCCAGTATTGATCAAAGTTCAACCGTGTCATACTATACCTCCTCTGCTGCTATCCATAGCTATACCTCATTAGTGCAGTGACTGCTTCCATAGCTATCTTAATTAACGCTTTGCTTTTAAATGCCTCAAGCAATACTTTAACTGCTCCTAATATTACTCTAATAAAGGTAATGTGGTAAGTATATAAGCCATGTTAAGTTCTGAGCTACATGTACATCAGTCATACATGTACAATGATGAAGTAGTATTATCATCAACATTAGTCTATAACTGCATCAAGATCTATTGTATGTACATGTACATGACAGCTTTGCTTGATGGGATCGCCCCTTAATGAATTACAATAATATATAATTATTATTAATACTCACCTCACTGATTGCTTCCTTGATCTGTGACTTGAGCTCGTTGTCATCACTTTAACAAACAAAAAATTAATAAATAAGGGAAACATATTATATTTACTTTTTGGCAGTGGTGGCTACAGTATTGAGGTGATCCAGGCCAGTGGCAGTAGAGGAGGGTGAGCGCTCTGCCTCTGGGGCGGGCTTAGCTGGCCTACCTCTCATAAAGAGAAACACTAAAGGGAAAGATAAGACTATTATAGTAAAAGAAGACCAGTCTTACGTAGGAGACAGGCCCCAAAGACACAAACACCAATCAAAAGGACAGGTTGCTTCGATATTCCCCTTCGCCCCATCGCCATTAAGTTGGAATTTCGGAATCAATAATTATCAGGGCTGACCACGATTGCGTCATAAATTGTAATGATAATGTGATGTCATAACAGCCACACCCATGTGATGATTAGAGAATGAAATAATAATAATTGTTTTATTATTATCAAAGTATAATTATTAAACTACCAGAATAGGACGAGATGTTGTTTGAATTGACAGACAAAAATAAACAAAAACAACAGCTTATAATAAATGAAAAGAAAAAGAGAGAGATAGTGAGAGAAATTCATACAAATACATAAGATATTTTGAAACACATGAGAGAGACTCCATTTTTACTGAAAGCGTGAATGTTTCATTTTAATGTAAAATCAATAGCAAGTATTAGTATTATTATTATTATTTTGTTACCATAATTATTATTATTAATATCTTGAGGTCATGGACTAAAGAATGAGACACTTTGATTTCTTCTTTTTCTGTTGCTCTGGAAACAGGACCACTTTGATCGCTTCATCAAATATATCTTTTAGCCCAGCTTGTGTCAAGGCCGAACACTCCTTGTACGATATGGCACTAATTTTTTTTCTCATTGCCTCTCCTTGTGCTATCGTTATTGGCTTTTGGTTTCTTGAACGAAGTCGTTCTAGTTCCCCCATGTTGTCTCGTAAATCCAATTTTGTACCAACTAGTATCTTAGGGACACCTAAGGAGAGAAGACAAAACAAGACTTTAATTATAAATATTATCAATGATAATCAGTGTACATGTATTTGCAAGTATACTAGATATTATGATGGTATCTGTTGTAGATCATTTAAAGATTCTATCATTACATCTTACAAGATATGAATATACATCTTTATCTTTCTTACAGTATCAGTCACATCTTAATAATCTCTCTCTCCTCCCTCCCCCCCCTCTCTCTCTCCTTCCCCCCTCTCTCTTTCTCTCCCCCCTCTCTCTCTCTCCTCTCCCTCCCTCTGTCTCTCCCTCTCTCTCCTCCTCCTCTTACCTGGTGCATGGTGACCGATTTCAGGCCACCATTTATCGGCCACATTTGCAAATGAGTTTGGATTGACAAGTGAAAAACATATTAAAAATACATCAGTGTCTGGATACGAGAGTGGGCGGAGCCTATCGTAATCGTCTTGTCCAGCCGTGTCCCAAAGTCCTAAACTTATCGGTCTCCCATCCACGAAAACGTTAGCTGTGTAATTATCAAAACTGAAGGGAAAGAGAGAGAGAGAGAGAGAGAGAGAGAGAGAAGAGGAAGGAGAGTATATACAATCAATAGTATATAGTACATAATCAAGTTTATACAAGAGATGGTAGTGATTTAAAGAGAGAGGGTTACCTCAATCACTCACTTACATAGTAGGGACATATTCTCCAGGGAATGAGTTAGTAGTATAGGATATTAACATACAGGTTTTACCCACAGATCCATCTCCAACAACAACACATTTAATATCTCTTTCTGTCTTAGCCATCTCTTGGTCTCTACTATAACAAAAATGAGCAACTCAC
>NW_003547154.1:22870-26958 GCF_000090795.2 Amphimedon queenslandica | reverse complement strand
TTGGTGGTATCAAACTATTCAGAATAGTTTCTGTCGTCTGCTGAGAGCCCATGTACGGCGAAGAAAATTATTGTCCAGAATTGGGGCCGTCCGATATTTTTACATCGAGATGATTTTCTCTGATAACAAAAAATAATTGCTGATGTTTTTTGTACTTTTATGTACCTTATCTCTGTTATCTATCTTATGATAACAGAAGAATTCAGTGGCAACTTCTTCAGAAAAAGTTACAGTGTCCGATTAGTGGGAGTGTCCGATAACGGAGAGATTACTCTACATTGTTGACCAGTAAACAAAATCAATGACAAACAAATTATACAATAAACCGTTATAGTCCAATACAGAAAAACGTATACAGTATGGAGAATAAAATTCATATACAAATAAGTGCAAGTAGAATACATGGTATAAGTGGCATTGAGTCACAGTCACACAACACAGTTTTTGGGTACCTTGCAATAACTCGCCACAACCTAAGAATACAACAGCCAGTCAGTGAGTGCTGTACAATTAATTTCACTAACCATTTCTTCTTTTCTGTAAAAGGAACTTGTTTCCACTTCTTGCACAAGTTCCACTAAAAAGCAATGATCATTTTCATCACTCTTATACCAAATTCTATCACCAGCAGTGATGGCTGCGGCTCGAACTGCTCCTATAGCTGTCTCTTGAACAGGTCTACGACGACAAGGAAAAGCTGCGGCTATCAAGTTGATAGCTCTTACTTCTCTAAGCCACTGCCACATCATAAATAACAACACAACTTGTATCGTAACTCAAGCTTAACAGGGCCGTAGGAAGGAGGACAGTAGTATGAGAAGGTTGCCGACCTAATTAATTATTCATGAGGAGCGTGGTCAATTAACTATCGCTATTTTATTGTTATTTATTATTATTATTGATATTAATAAAGTGAAACTACTGAGAGAAAATGCTCCAGTTCAAAACGTGCCAAATAATGCATGCCTGTGTTCATTTTCAGATACAAAGTCACTTAAACATGCTGTCAGGTTTAAGTCATCTGTTCGTTGCTTATGTACATGCAGGACAAGAAGGTTATTTAGACGAGTTTGCGTCATAGTAGATCTCAAATATGTCTTTAGCCTACGAACAGCCGATGCACTAGGTTCACTGACAGCATTAGTTGCAGGAATTACTAATATCAACTTGACTAGAATGACTACTTCAGATATAAGATCTCTTTGAGGTAATGATAAACTCTTCAAATAGTCAACAACACACTGCAAACCTGGTGATTCTTCAGCTGTTGAGAACTTTGTTGTTAGCAGATCAAGCTGTTGCCTCAACAATGATGAATTTATGTCATCTTTGTAAAAGTTAACTACGAAGTCTAACTCTGATTTACAGTCTTGTCCTCTTGCTGTTTTGATTATCACATTTTCCAGGTTTTTGAGTACTTTGTAACCTGGTTGATTGAACCGGTCTTGAATGCAATTCACAATCATATCAAGACATTCAAAGTATTGCTGTCTGTAAGAATCTTTTGGAGATTCTGGATGGTATCCTGCACTACTTGATCCTGCTTGATATCTAGCTGGCATTCTTCTCTTTCGTGGAAGGCATGGATCACTAACACCCTTTTCTGTCTGGAGTAGTAACAAATGATCCCAAAAAAGATCAAATGATGCTATTGTTCTTAACAGAGCAAGAGTGTCACAAGTCAAAACAACAAGCTCCTGTCCTTCCGATGCTGACAATAATGGATTTTGCAATGTCTTGCTGAGGTTATCGGTATGCTTGAGTATCCTCTCACCAAGTACTATTCCAAAGAAATAGTCAAATGATGACATCATACTGTCTACTCCAATCAAGCGAGCACGAGTATCACAATCTGAAACAACATCTCTTGCTTCTTCCCATAATGCTTGAAGAACTGTGTAGTTACAAATGACACTTTCTAAGGAAGATGCTCTCACTGTCCAGCGAGTTGGGCAGAGTGTTCTGAAGCCAGGTACATCAGGGGCCATTTCTCCCTTCAACTTCTCATAAATAGCTCCTCGACATGGTGAGCACTTGATGAGCTTAGACATTTCAAATGTCACATCAAGAGCATCACAAAGAATTCTGTTATTTTTAATGCAATCCCCAGCTGCCAGATTTAAGGCATGGCCATAGCAATGGATAAAAATTGAACGAGATTCCTCCTCAGCAATTTGTGCTGCAACACCATTTTTAATGCCAGCCATATTTGCAGCACCGTCATAGCACTGACCGCGACAGTACTGGATGGGCAAATTCATTCGAAGCAAAGTATCTTGAAGAACAGCTACAAGAATATCAGACTTAATGGAATCAACAGAGTGGATACCAATGAAGTTTTCATGAGGAATAAGGTCATCGTCAACTGATCTGAGACAAACCAAGACCTGTTCTTTGTTTGAAATGTCTGTGACTTCATCAGCCATTAGTGAGAAATATTTATATTTTTGTACAAATTTCGCTATATCCCTCAATACATTTACAGCCATCAATTTAAGGAGTTCATTTTGGATTTGCGGACTTGTATATCGGTCACTTTTTCGCTGAAGATGATGAAGGAAATTGGAGTCATCATTTGCCCTCAGATATACCAATTGCATAAAGTTACTGTCTTTTTCATCCCCGTCTCCACGAAATGCAATGCCTTGCCTGGCTAAGAATTTAATGTTTTCAGCAATTTTTAGCAGACATTTTCGATTCATTTGCCTCTCTACCATAAGGCTTGAAAATAACATTTCCCCCACATCACCAGTTGACTGTGGTATAGCAATCACTACTTCAACAGCTGATTTATGAGTTCCTGAATTTTCATGATTGGTAAAACCTCTAGTCCCATCCTTCCAATTACTAAAACCTCCATAAATGAATGCTGATTCCTTAACATGACCAGAAAGTTTTAACTTTCCTGTTTTCACAGCCTGAACACAAGTAAAACAATAGGCTAGATCATCAGCAGTGTTGTAATGCAACCAGTTGAATCTTTTGAACCAAGAAGCTTGGAAAGAACGGTGCACCACTTTTGTTTTACCAAAAGGGCGCTGTGGGAAATCAAATCTATCTGGCTGATTAGGACTGTCTACAGGAAGGTCAGGTAAAGTAAAACTCGAAGATGAAGAGCTGCTGCTGCTGCTGCTACTACAAGCCATGCTGAGCCTGATAGGGCGTGTCTGATTTTAATTAATTAATAATTTACTCCAAAAAACGGTACGGCCATGGCCGTGGCGACCGTAGCAGTTCCTACGGCCCTGTGAGTTAAGGATGGGTCCACACTAGATATACCCAAGAGTACAGATTCATAGCTTATTATACATTAAGTTGCACGAAGCCACGCCGGCAACCGCTGCTTTTTTTCTTAAGTGTATTCATAGTGTATATAGTGTGTTCAAACTGTTCATGGTGTATTCATAGTCTATAGTGTGTTCATCATGTATTCATAGCATATTGCCATGTAGAGTATTACAGCCACAGTGACCCACTATAATGGTCTATGATGACAATTATCACTATGAATTACTGATGTGCATTTGTGTGTTTAGAAGTATATGTATTTTATCTATTGCATCAGAAGCCCATACTCTCCAGTCCTTCCTCTAAAAATTGTTTATATATTCTCATAAATTTTGCTGTGAAGGCCTCAAGATGAAAGATTGCTTTACTACCCAGTTGTGACTGAGCTTGATACTGAGCTGCTAATTCAGTCACTTCAGCTTTCAATGTACCATCACAGTTAGCAACCAGCTCATTCAATATCCTCTGTAGAAGGAAAATATTAGAAAAAATATTACAATAATTAATTTTAAATACATGTACATGTGTAATTTCCTATTACTCTCCCTTTCTTTCAGTAGAAGGAAGAAATTGACTATGAGTCTCTCATTTCCTCTTTTATCACTCTCCCTCCCCCTCTCTCTCTCTTAGTTACTTTAAAAATAATATCAGGTGGTATACAATGAGTCAACAGCTCATAATAACGTCCTCTTACTTCAAGTAACCTCAAAAATAAATACATTTTAATTAATTTTATTAAAATTGCTTTTGTGTTACAGGTATACCTCTTAGGGCTCTGCTCTGTGATGATCATTGCAGCT
>NW_003547154.1:20237-22451 GCF_000090795.2 Amphimedon queenslandica | reverse complement strand
ATATCACACCAGTTTGCAAGTCCCCTCTTGTTTCTTTACTTTTTTACAATTTAATCCTACTACTTTTCCATTTTTGATGTTTTTTATTTACTTGTTTCCATTCTTTTTTCTTAAATTAATAAATTACATTCTGTTATGATTATGTGGTTAGCTATATTCATGCTAATCACGTGCGCATAAATTAAAATGGCGTCAAACCACAAACCCACGCGGTATCTGCAGCTGGATTTTGACTTCCATTTTGTTTTCTCCTCGCTTCTTTATGAATCCACCTTTGTGATCCTTGACCCAAGCACAAAGGAATGATGTAAAAGCCAACTTGAGTGGTTCTCTGGTTTAAAAGATTATCGTGGCGATAGAAGAAGTTGAAAGAAGAAAAAGTCTGAAGAATTTTGCAGAAATTTGAATTTTGGCCTATTCTCCAAAAAAGCTCCTGCTACGCTAGAGTCCACTTTAAAGGTACCAGGAGAATCGCTTAGTAAAGGAGAGCTCATCTAAGCCATTTATAAGGCTGTACAACGTAAGATAAAAGAGTTACGAGTGTTTGAAAATCATAAAAACGGCAGCCATCTTGAAAAACCAACCTCAATCCTACATATAGGCTATCGCCTATATAATAAGGTCAAAAAATTTACACAAACAGATCTGAATACATGTAGATGCATGTGTTTACTGCATGGCCAATTAATCATTAATCATGATGAATTTGATTCACTTACTGCTGAACACGGCACGCCTCACAAAGCAGTATAGCTTTACGAAGGTTTCTCTCTGACTTCTCTGCAATCCTCTTGGCTAGTGTATCTGGTATAGTCAATGATTCTTTATGACAAACATACTGTAGGACACTGCATATCTACAATAATAATGAAGCACTATGGTGCAATGGACTCGCCTGCTGGAATTCACCTGAGTGATATGCATTACTTGTACTGTGATATTTTAAGCAATTTGAAAAAAAATTATTATTATTGACTGCATAGTTATAATGATAATTAAAATAAGCTATGGGTGTGGTCAACAACTAACTAAATCATGGCATAGATATTAGAGTAAAACAAAACTGCCAAAACTGAAAAGGAGAGAATTCTCCATTTAAAAATTTTTTACCAATACATATACATGTTCTTATGTTGTATAGAAATTTTGAGCTGATTCCAATCAAAATTGCATTTTTCACGAATTTTTTAAGTTGCTCCAAAATTGTGTAAAAGTCCCTGTACTATATATAGTACACGGTCTCGGGCCAAAATTTACCAAAATTGAAAAGGAGACAATTCTCTACTTTTATAATTTCTCCTGATACATATACATGTTCTTATGTTGTGTAGAAAGCTCAAGCTGATTCCCATCAAAATTGATTTTTTATGAATTTTAAAAGTTGCTCCAAAATTGTGTAAAAGTCATGGTCCTGGGCCAAATTTTGCCAAAATTGAAAAGTTGAGATTTTCCATTTTTATAATTTTTTGCGATGCATATACATGTACTTATGTAGTATAGAAAGTTTGAACTGATTCCAATCACATTTGGATTTTTTATGAAAATTTTAAAGTTGTTCAAAAATTTGACCCGGGACTGTGTACTATAGTACAACGACTTTAGCCAAATTTTGACAAAATTAAAAAGTTGAGAATTCTCCATTTTTATAATTTTTCCTAATACATATACATGTTCTTATGTTGCGTAAAAAGTTTGAGCTGATTCCAATCAAAATTGAATCGTTTACAAATTTTTAAAGTTGCTCCAAAATCACACAAAAGTCCCTGTACTACTATTTATCCCTGTGTTATATCTATTTTGTTAAAACAGAAAAAGTTTATTTAAGGGCTCAGTTCCCTCCTACACTGTACTATAGTACATGACCTCGGGCCAAACTTTGCCAAAATTAAAAAGGATAAAATTCTATATTTTTATAATTTTTTCTGGTACATAAGCATATACTTATATTTTTTGGATAGTTTGAGCTGATTCTGATCAAAATTGGAGTTACAAACTGCTATAGCAAGTTTACTGACCTTTAAAGTCTTTGTGGCTAGTGTCCAGTGAGTGTGATTGAGCTACTTCTTTCAGTAACCCCATAATGACAACACGATCATGAATACCTGCATCACTAAAGGAAAAGAGATGGAGGGAGAGAGGAGAGAGAGAGGGAAAAGAAAAAGAATACAAAGGATAAAATGGCCGGATCTATTTGGCAATTATTAAAGATTGAAT
>NW_003547154.1:13102-18968 GCF_000090795.2 Amphimedon queenslandica | reverse complement strand
TATTAATTTATCCCCACCTCTCTAGGCTCTCCAGGTGTTGCTGTTTCAGTCACTACTTCTGGTAACTGGATTGGGAACTTTGTGGTTGCTATGGTAACCCCATTACTTCTCGGTTCTGTACTAAAGACGGCCGGTACATTCTACATACTGGCAGGGTTTCTCTTTGCTTCATTTTTATTTGTGTTGCTAACACTTCCTGAAACAAAAGGAGAGAGTTTAGAGAGAATTGATGAATTGTTTCTAAGGCCATGGCTACAGAGGATTAACCTATTCTACTATCTGAGGTACATGTACATGTATACATAGACTAATTGTTTAAAGGCTGGTCATATTTTATTTCTGTTGTGGCTTCAAACTGTCAAGAGTCATGGATAATCATTTGGGGGGTGGAAACTATTATGAATTACATTATTTATAGCTGCGTGGGAAAACTGCTGTGCATGAAGAGTTGAGAATAAAAACAATACTTAACCTTTATTCTCTGATAGGTGTTGTTGTCCCTGGTCTAATGCTTGTAGGGTAAGGACTGTACAAGAAGAGGACACTGTAGCCATTGTTGGTATAAAGAATGAGAACAAAGATGATACGAGTGATGAGGCTGAAAATGAGTTAGTCTTTAATCATATACCCTCTCTTTTTCTTCCTCCTCCTTGACTTCCTCCCTTCTCTCTGTCTCTCCCCTCCCCTCTTTCTTTCTATACCTCCTCCCTCCCTTTCTCTTTCTCAATCTCAATACTCTAATCATGTACATGTACTGTTCTTTCTTTTTACAGTGAAAATGAGTCACTGATAAAAGATACAGATGTTCTTGAGTCTAGTCTTTCAGCTAAATTTGACAAATAATGGATGAAGCAATCTTTGTATCATTTTGTGTACTGACAGCATTGTTAGATTTTTATGAAACAGACAGATTTTATTATTTTGCTATTATTTATTTAAATTTATGCATGCAGCAAATTGTAAAATGTTACACATTATAATAACAGAACTCAGTATGACATGGGCAAGACTTTGTGGGCAAATCTAATAGCTTAGATACATATGTGTGTTCTTAAGCTTGCCTCTTGCTTGGAATGATAAGGGTGGTATCTAATGAATACATAGTCTAAGTCTTAATTGCTAATGTCATACTGGGTATCCTACATGTAGTCCCTTATTTTGTAATTGCAACAATATTACATGTGCTCTTGGAGTCTACATATTATATACCAGTCAGTAGTAGCTAAGCTGCAAATGATCATGACATGGCTTCAGACTGAGATGGTACATTGTTGACCAGCAATTTAGACCCTCAAACACTATCTAAAAAATATCTTCTCCTTGTCTATGTTTCTATTTTTGATTTGTGTGTTGTTAACTGTAATAACCTTAGCTGTAATAATAATAATAGTAGTAATGGACAAAATAAACAATGCAGAAAAACTGCAGAATAGAATTCATTAAGTGTAAGTAGATTATATGGTATAAGTGGCACTGAGTCACACAACACAGTTTTTGGGTACTTTGCAATAACTTGCCACAACCTAAAGGCAATGGTCAATACTAAAAATAATTAATTTCACTAACCATTTCTTCTTTTTTGTAAAAGTAACTTATTCCCACTTCTTGCTCAGGTTCCAGCAAAAAGCAATGATCATTTTCGTCATTCTTATACGGCCAGATTCTATCACCAGCAATGATGGCTGCTGCTCGACCTGCTCCACTAGCTGTCTCTTGCAGTGGTCTACGACTACGAGGAAGAGCTGCCGCTATCAAGTTAGCTCTTGCTTCTCTAAGCCACATTATCAATAACAGCATAAGTATCATGTCTCAACTATGAGATCAAAAACGTCCAGAAAGATTTATTTTGAAGAAGAAGAAAAGGAGCAAGTTATGATGCCGGGTTAAAGATAAACGATAGGATCTGTGACAGACTCACTGTGTGGGGTATTCATAGCTATGAATACACTTATCACATCATTTATAAGTGTATTCATAGCTACAAATAATAATATACACCATGTCTGCTTTGCATTTGTCAGCCCCCAGAGTGGTCACCACCAATATGAATTTTATTACTTTATTTTTTTTAATTCTAATTAATTAATTTTATTAGCTTCCTTTTCCTTATTAAATCTATTCTAGTCTTCCTTCTTTCTTGGTTTTTTTTTCTATGTAATTACGCTGGCTTGCCATTCTGTTTTGGAGCAATGCTCCACGGTAACATTGTGTCCTAGCCTTACTACTATTTAATTTATATTCTATTGTGTTTTATTATAAATTGTGACCTTTTGGTCGTATTTCAAACAACTGTGCAATTTCAGGCTGTAGTGACCGGAGAGTTATAAGAAACATACATCACACAATAGTATGATATCACTATAAATGATGTGCATTTGTGTGTTTATAAGTATATGCATTTTATTTATTCATTTATCAGAAGCCCATACTCTCCAGTCCTTTCTCTAAAAATTGTTTATATATTCTCATAAATTTTGCTGTGAAGGCCTCAAGATGAAAGATTGCTTTACTACCCAGTTGTGACTGAGCTTGATACTGAGCTGCTAATTGAGTCACTTCAGCTTTCAATGTACCATCACAGTTAGCAACCAGCTCATTCAGTATCCTCTGTAGAATGAAAAAATATTAGAAAAAATATTACAATTAATTTTATATACATGTACATGCACATGTGTAATCTCTCCCTTTCTTCTAGTAGAAGAAAGTTTTCTCTTTTCATCAAAATTCACTATGAGTCTCTCATTCTCTTATCTCTCTCTCCTCCCTCCCTTCTCCCTCTCTCTCTCTTAGTTACTTTAAAATTAATATCAGGTGATATACAATGAGTTAACAACTCATAATAACGTCCTCTTACTTCAAGTAACCTCAAAAATAAATACTATACATTTTAATTAATTTTATTACGATTGCTTTTGTGTTACAATATACCTCTTAGGGCTCTGCTCTGTGATGATCATTGCAGCTGTTTCACGTAAGAAAACCTCCCACTCACAATCAGGGACAACCTGATCATCATTGAAGGGATACCTATCAATAAGAAGAGAAAAAAAGATAAGAAGGTGAAAGATAGAACGAAAGAGGTACATCTTAATGTATAGTACATACTGTATATAGCACATTATTTTGGCAGAGTTTTATTTTGACAATTTGCAAGCGGAATTGCCAATATTAAAATGGCTAATCATTAATGCGCATGCTCAGTAATGCACGTGTACACAAAAAATTGCAAAATTAAAAACCGCTAATTACAATTTTATAGCAAATCACTAAAATAAAGAGTTGCCAAAATAAAGCACATAATTAATATCATTATAATTCACACCCAATAGATCTGATTGGTTGCATGTGTTTGCTGCATGACCAATTAATTATTAATCACACAAGTAACACGAGGAATTTGCAGTTCCTCATCATTAATGATTAATTGGCCATGTAGCAAACACATGCACCCAATCAGATCTGTTTGGTGTCTTAATCATGATTGACTTACTGCTGAACACGGCACACCTCACAAAGCAGTATAGCTTTACGAAGGCTCCTCTCAGACTTCTCTGCAATCTTCTTAGCTAGTGTATCTGGTATAGTCAATGATTCTTTATGACAAACATACTGTAGGACACTACATATCTACAATAATAATAACATTAATAAAACAACAGTAATAACAATAAGTTAAGTTTGAATTAACAAATCAATTGGAAGTTTTTCTATACTACTGCATGAAAAGATTTAAAACTAAAGCCTCCAAAAACACTTATTAGAAAAAAAAACAAAATTGTCATGGTAAAACTGTCCACTTATTATGTTTTAACTAAGTGAAAAAAATCCCACAAATATCTTTACCTTGTGGTGTTACACTTATTCATTACATAATGTAATGAATAAGTGTACAGAGTACACTTATTTAGCCTGTACACTTAGCTAACTAATGATCAATTAGGATCTAGTGGTAAAGTAAGTGTATGTAGATACTTTCATGTAGTTCATTATTATTCAATAAACTACATAATCTTATAACATAATCTAAATAACTTTATTGACATAACTACATTTTCATGTAGTTATTATGCTATGTACACTAAGTTACTATGTAACTTAGTGTACATAGCCTGTACACTTATTTAAGTGTACAGGCTAGTCAGGCTTCAAACGACAAAGTTCAAGTTGTTCCTGTTCAAGTTACTGTCACCTAGCTAGACCTAGTGTCGCTATGACTTCATTAAAGTCTGAACTCTGAACTTGATTCCCCACTTGAACTGACATTACAAACAAAGTCAGCTATAGCAGCTATAGATATTCATTGTTTTGAAAGGTCACCATTAGGTGGAAAGGTCAAATAAACTGGTCAGGAGAGAGAATATTCTAGCAAGAGTAGATAATTATTTCAAGTTGAATCCACCTGAATACATTAAATTACATCAAAATGATCAAAATTAAGAAGAATTGTTATGTTTGATGAACTGTATTAACTTTCTGCTGTGATGTAGCTGATCCTAAATAGCTTATTCTCATGAAGAAAATACCAGAGATCATAAAACAGAAGCATAAAACAGGCACAAAACTTGCATCATTTTCGTTGCTGTGTAAATGTAGCCTTAACCAAGTGAAATAAATCCCACAGAAAACTCTACCTGGTGAATAATCTATACTTATTCATCAGATAATGTATTCCTCACTTCATCTATGGTTGGAGCGGGGACCCTAACAGCCAAACACCTGCTCTTGATGGCTGGTATTAGTTTACTGGTTGAGTTACAGACTAGTATAAGATGACATGTTCCTGTGTATAGTTCCATTGTTCGTCTCAATGCATGCTGTGCATCTTTAGTGAGTCTATCAACTTCAGTCAGTACCACAACTGAACAATAAATAAATAAAAATATATCATAACAATATTAAAGGAAGAATAGTAATATCATATTGATGCCTGGTATATTAATAATAAATCATCTATGTGTCAATAATTATGTTAAAAATTAATATCGTTCTAACATGCATTCTATGGTAATAGCACTTAGAAGTTATCATGTAATAGAAATAGTGAAAAATACTAGTGTCTGTAATATTAATTGTAATAGAAATTAGAGTTTTAAATACATATGCATGTTCTCAAGTTGTGTGAAAACTTTGAGTTGATTCCCATCAAAATTGAATTCTTAAAACTTTTTGTTCCAGGGCCAAACTTTTGCCAAAACTAAAAAGGAGAGAATTCTCCATTTAAAAATTTTTTACCGATCCGATACATATACATGTTCTTATGTTGTATAAAAATTTTGAGCTGATTCCAATCAAAATTGCATTTTTTACGAATTTTTAAAGTTGCTCCAAAATTGTGTAAAAGTCCCTGTACTATAGTACATGGTCCCAGGCCAAATTTTGCCGAAATTGAAAAGTTGAGATTTTCCATTTTTATAATTTTTTTTGTGATACATATACATGTACTTATGTAGTATAGAAATTTTGAACTGATTCCAATCACATTTGGATTTTTTATGAAATTTTTAAAGTTGTTCCAAAATTTGACCCAGGACCATGTACTATAGTACAGGGACTTTAGCCAAATTTTCACAAAATTGAAAAGCTGAAAATCCTCCATTTTTATAATTTTTCCTAATACATATGCAAGTTCTTATGTTACATAAAAAGTTTGAGCTGATTCCAATCAAAATTGGATCAATTACAAATTTTTTAAGTTGCTCAAAAATCACACAAAAGTCCCTGTACTATAGTACATGGTCCTGGGCCAAACTTTGCCAAAATTAAAAGATAAATTCTATATTTTTATAATTTTTCTGGTACATAAGCATATACTTATATTTTTCGGATAGTTGAGCTGATTCTGATCAAATTGGAGTACAACTGCTAT
>NW_003547154.1:9861-11673 GCF_000090795.2 Amphimedon queenslandica | reverse complement strand
ATGTTTTACGTCAAAGTTATGCAGAGTTTCAATGGCTGATGTGCAAAGTAGAGCTGTTTTGCCAATAAAACTTTTGTTGTGCTGAACTCAGGACTATGAGAGGCTTCATATCAACTGTTCTTTACTATAGCAAGATATTTTGAAGACTTAAGAAGTCTGGGAGAGCCAGAACGATCAGTTCTTGACTCTCTGTCACAGCCCAAAGAGGAAAGCAGGCTCATACAACAAGAGTATTGCACTATACTCCCTAGGTTGGCTCTCTTGGCATCTTTCTTGACTCTAAAATAGTTTTTAGCTTCAAAATGTAGTGACCAAGATCTCCAGGACACAGAAAGCACTTGCTGCTTGACGTAAAACATGGCGGCCAATTATTGTATGTGGGTGTATACCGTAACTGAGATATAATGATATTCATTGCAAAATTAATGATATTCACAAGCTGCTACTTCTCGCCGAAAGGGGTCTATACATGAAAAAATAGTTAAAACTAGTTAGAAGTGCTGTAGGACCGGCGTTGCAACAACTTATGTCATACAAATAAGTGTAAGTATAAGGGCACTGAGCCTCACACAAGACAATTTTTGGGTACTTTACAGCAATCACTCGCCACGACCTATATATATGAGAATACAATGGCTGCCAGTCAGTGCTAAAATTAATTTCACTAACCATTTCTTCTTTTTTCTGAAAGTATCTCGTTCCCACTTCTTGCTCAGGCTCCAGCAAAAAGTAATGATCATTTTCGTCACTCTTGTACCAGATGATTCTATCATCACCAGCGATGATGGCTGCAGCTCGACCTGCTCCACTAGCTGACTCTTGCACTGGTCTACGAGGAAGAGCTGCCGCTATCAAGTTAGCTCTTGCTTCTCTAAGCCACGTTATACTAAATAACAGTATAAGTATCATGTTTCAACTATGCAATCAAAAACGTCCCGAGAGACTTGTTTGAGAAAACCACGTAGTATTAATTATCTACGAGAAAACCAAAAGGCCACGCGATTAATTAAGAGGCTGTCATGCCATAGATTGTGTTACTAAGATTGTGTTACCTATGGTGTTACTAAGATTGTGTTACTTAGTAATACAATCTATGGTCATGCATACACCCCCGGTGCCGTAGACACAGTTGATCACGTGATTGTTGTACGGTATGTCTATGAATTCATTCACGATCACGGAAAGTTACTCCGTTCGAAGTTGGAAGGGAAGTGAAATCTACTGTAAAATTTATAATTTTAAAAATGTTCTTCATTTTATGGAATAAGGGTCACTTAGGCCTAGCGCCTGCTATGTATAGAGTATATGCGTGAGTAATGAGACAGATCACATTATGAGACAAACCTTTGAATTGAAACAAGCTCTTGCTTACAATTTCTTTGCTACCTGACTTATAATTTTCTTGCACAGATAGTTTGAATAAACGCAGCTTTTTACTAAAAACTAATTTTCTAAAATTTTATTTATTGAAATCACGCCTACTAAGGTAATAATTACTAATAATGACCACGTTGCGAGTTACTACGGTCCTAGTGTATTGTCTGCTCGAGTCTGTGTGAGTTTTTGGAGACTTTGTTCCAGCCTGTTTCTGTCTCTAATGTGACTGGCATTGTATGTAAGTGATATATCTAATGCTTCAAAGAAAATACTAGTTTATAACTACTGTTTAGGTTAACCGAGGCTTAATGGCCGCATGTCCTCACAACTCAAGGAAGCTATGGACCGATGAGTCTATGCACGCAGCAGTGATTAGTGTTACAGAAGAAGGGAAAGGTTTAAGGGAATCGGCGAGACTATATAATGTGCCTGTTG
>NW_003547154.1:1335-9851 GCF_000090795.2 Amphimedon queenslandica | reverse complement strand
TCTCCACCCGTTTACATGAGTCCTTTAGGTTGGACGTAAGTCCCTATTGCTAGTTGGGGCACTGGGTATGTGTGTATCTATACTGGCAGCTGGTCTCCTTATTCATATCTTTAATGTTGATGAGGAGAGAGAGGGAGGGGGAGGGAGTGAAGAGGAGAGACAGGTTGTTGGATATTTTGTGGCTCTCCTGATTGTACTCTTTGTGGCTTTCTTTGCATCTACCTGGGGGTGAGTTAGGGATAGTGTTCTCATTCCTGTACTTAGTATGGAAATATGGGAATGGGATGTTATAGGTAGATTGTAATAATAAGCAATTCTTTTAATGGTGCCAAGTGGAATAATATCCATGCATTACCCATGATGAAATAACTATAATTAAAAGTCATGCATGCACAGCTAGTAGTTTGTATGGCAACATGAGTTTGGACTACACTAAACAAACTACTTATTTTGTGATTTTTGTCCCAGAACATGAAGTTCCTATTTCTCTTTATAGTTTGTATAGCATGCAGATGAGCTATACAAACTTACAATCCTGAATCATGATAAATTCTGCACATGATGTTTATTGATATTTCTCTCTATAGGCCAGTCGTTTGGGTGGTGACTAGTGAAATATTCCCTCTCTCTGTTAGAGGTTAGCTGATACTGATCTGATATTGATACTGACTTGAATTAATGCACATATTCCTTGTCGTCTTCTCTCTCTCCCTCTCTCTCCCTTCCCCCTCTCTCTCTCCCTCCCTCTCTCTCTCCAGGTGTTGCTGTTTCAGTCACTACTTCTGGTAACTGGATTGGGAACTTTGTGGTTGCTATGGTAACCCCAATACTTCTCGGTTCTGTACTAAAGACGGCCGGTACATTCTATATACTGGCAGGTTTTCTCTTTGCCTCATTTTTATCTGTGTTGCTAACACTTCCTGAAACAAAAGGAGAGAGTTTAGAGAGAATTGATGAATTGTTTCTGAGGCCATGGCTACAGAGGATCAACCTATTCTACTATCTGAGGTACATGTACATCTTTACATAGCTGCTTGTTTAAAAGCTGATCATGAAGTTCTTTTGTAGCTACTGTGAATATAGCTGTGTGGGAAAATGTGCAGGAAGAGTTGAAGAACTACTGAATAAAAACAATATTTAACCTTTATTCTCTGATAGGTGTTGTTGTCCATGGTCTAATGCTTGTTGGGTAAGGACTGCACAAGAAGAGGACACTGTAGCCATTGTTGGTATAAAGAATGAGAACAAAGATGATACGAGTGATGAGGCTGAAGATGAGTGAGTCTTTAATTCTGTCTCTTCCTCCTCCTTGATTTCCTCCCTTCTCTCTGTCTCCTCCCTTTCTTTCTCTACCTCCTTCCTCCCTCTTTTTCAATCCCATTATTCTAATCAGTCATGCATGTACTGTTTCTCTTTACAGTCTCTGATAAAAGGTACAGGTGTTCTCAAGTTGAGTCTAGTCTTTTAGCTAAATTTGACAAATAATTGATGAGCAACCTTTGTATCATTTTGTGTACTAATAGCATTGTTAGATTTTTATGATATGGACAGATTTTATTATTTTGCTATTATTTATTTTAAATTTATGCATGCAGCAAGTTGTACAATATATGTAACTCATTATAATAACCGTCAGAACTATGACATGGGTAGATCCACTAAATCTTGCCAATGTCACATACCGGGTATCTAATTCTTTACTTTATAATTGCAACACTACATAAGCTCTTAAAGTCTACTAGCTGTAGCTAAGCTGCACAATTGAGCGTGACATAGTGATGGCATGCAGCAACTGGTGTTTGAGACTGAGACGATACATTTTTGACCAGTAATGAAACATAATGACAAACAAATTAAACAACAATGCATCAATACAGAGAAAAAACTGAAGAATAAAATTCTATTATTAATTCTTCAAGTATTCAGTATTATTAAAACTTTACAGGCAATGCAGAAATAGAAAGATATACATGAAAAAATAGTTAAAACTAGTTAGAAGTGCTGTAAGACCGGCGTTGCAACAACTTATGTCATACAAATAAGTGTAAGTATAAGGGCACTGAGCCTCACACAAGACAATTTTTGGGTACTTTACAGCAATCACTCGCCACGACCTATATATATAAGAATACAATGGCTGCCAGTCAGTGCTAAAATTAATTTCACTAACCATTTCTTCTTTTTTCTGAAAGTATCTCGTTCCCACTTCTTGCTCAGGCTCCAGCAAAAAGTAATGATCATTTTCGTCACTCTTGTACCAGATGATTCTATCATCACCAGCGATGATGGCTGCAGCTCGACCTGCTCCACTAGCTGACTCTTGCACTGGTCTACGAGGAAGAGCTGCCGCTATCAAGTTAGCTCTTGCTTCTCTAAGCCACGTTATACTAAATAACAGTATAAGTATCATGTTTCAACTATGCAATCAAAAACGTCCCGAGAGACTTGTTTGAGAAAACCACGTAGTATTAATTATCTACGAGAAAACCAAAAGGCCACGCGATTAATTAAGAGGCTGTCATGCCATAGATTGTGTTACTAAGATTGTGTTACCTATGGTGTTACTAAGATTGTGTTACTTAGTAATACAATCTATGGTCATGCATACACCCCCGGTGCCGTAGACACAGTTGATCACGTGATTGTTGTACGGTATGTCTATGAATTCATTCACGATCACGGAAAGTTACTCCGTTCGAAGTTGGAAGGGAAGTGAAATCTACTGTAAAATTTATAATTTTAAAAATGTTCTTCATTTTATGGAATAAGGGTCACTTAGGCCTAGCGCCTGCTATGTATACACTTATCCACTATCTATGCACTTATCAACAACCCAAGAAATATGATAGGTCAAATGACGCCGGCGACGCAGTCATTTTCGAGTCGGCATCTTTTTTGACACTTAACTTTTCGCCTCTACAGCTTTCATGCTTCTGCTATTCTGTGTTACCTCATATTAGTCATTCCATAGGTAATTGAAAGTTCTTTTATTCTGACAAGCTTTTTAGTGTTTAGCTAAAAATGTCTTCATTACTGAGATATAGAGAAAACAGCAATTTTATGGGCAAGAGCGGCATCATGTGATAATAGTGCAAAACAGAACTATTATCTATGACTTATCAGCTCAGTTTAGTTTATGCCATGCCTACCAAAATTTTGAATTTTCATGCATTGCAACTTGGTTAAACTTATGTAATAAGCATGAACTACACTTGCATCATTCATAATGGTCACGGCAAGGGTCTGTACTTAAGTGCTCCTGAGTCTGTTACTTATACATAGCCCTCTCTCTTTTTCTGTTTATATACCATGTATTTGGTCCATGCAAAGCTTCACTTACTTTGTACACATCTGAACTGAACCCTATCTATTTCATTTCTGTTTGATTCTTTCTAAGAGCATTGTAACTCTTGGTTGTATTTCAAAAAATTAGTAAGATCATATATTGTGTATTTAGAAGTCTGTGTTGTAGTCAGAAGCCCATACTCTCCAGTCCTTCCTCTAAAAATTGTTTATATATTCTCATAAATTTTGCTGTGAAGGCCTCAAGATGAAAGATTGCTTTACTACCCAGTTGTGATTGAGCTTGATACTGAGCTGCTAATTGAGTCACTTCAGCTTTCAGTGTACCATCACAGTTAGCAACCAGCTCATTCAATATCCTCTGTAGAAGGAAAATATTAGAAAAATATTACAATTAGTTTTATATACATGTACATGAGTAATCTCCTGCTACTCTCCCTTTCTTCTAGTAGAAGAAAGTTTTCTCTTTCAATCAAAATTCACTATGAGTCTCTCAGTCTCTTCTCTCTCTCTCTTAGTTACTTTAAAAATAATATCAGGTGGTATACAATGAGTTAACAGCTCATAATAACGTCCTCTTACTTCAAGTAACCTCAAAAATAAATACAAAATAACAGTAATATGAAACAATTGTGCATTTCAGCAAATCCAGCACTGGTGCTGTTGTAGTTTGTGTCTCAAGGGAGTTAATAGTATAAGTAGTGAATAATATTATAGTCTTGTACCCCGCCCCTTTGCTTTGGAGTGAAGGGCGGGGCACGAGACTAATAATATTATTATAAACAACTCATGAATAACTACCTTTGATGTTTTGATGCTAATGAGGTATCAAAATTGTGTAAATCCCCTGGGGCTGAGCTGGGGCCAAGAAAGCGTACGTGTTTGTTTTCACAAATTTTGACTAAAATGTTAAAATAGCCATTATTACTGATAATAGTAATAGAGAAAAGTCTGTGGGCTCTTCTTTCAAGAATAAGACCTTCTCTTGCTCTTCTACACTGTGGATAGCCCACTAGAGTGATCTTCACTGGTGTCATCCAGCACGTTTGGCCCCAATGTCAGTCAAAGCAACCCTAGAGTCATATCAGTGTGAAATTAGCTTCATTCAGTCACTTCTTCTTGCACCAAACTGACCAAACCCAGTCCAACCTTCCATTGCATTTTCTGCTCTATGAAATGCACAATCCGCCACAATGTCCCTGTGCACTATGACATGTGGCATTGGATTCACAATGCAGCCGCACAGCTATAATAGCCTTCGTTGTTTATATCGGTTTAACACCTCCTGGTCAGGATTACAAAATTTTAACCCTCGGGTTTAAAATTTTGTAATCCCTCTTAGTCGGTGTTAAAACTACATATATTGAACAGTGACAATAATTTTCATTACAAGCATACCTCTTAGGGCTCTGCTCTGTGATGATCATTGCAGCTGTTTCACGTAAGAAAACCTCCCACTCACAATCAGGGACAACCTGATCATCATTGAAGGGATACCTACATGTATCAGGAAGAAGAGAAAAAGGAGTAAGAGGGGAAGAGAGAGGAAAGAAAGCGGTACTGTATAACTCCAAATTTTTGGCAGTCACAAATTTTGGCAAAATCTTAAAATTAATATTCGTCAGTGAAGTTTTTGTCATTTCTGTTATAAATCCACATACTACCCACGTAAAGCAAAAATTTCGTTGGTCAAAAATTTCGTAAAACAAAATGCCTCAAGAATTTGATAAAATAATAATGACTGATAAAAATTTGGAGCTATACAGTACATTTACATAATGTACACTGTACAGTACAAAAAATACTTAATATCAAATGGAGTGCATTATCCACACCAAACAGATCTGTTGGTGCATGTGTTTACTGCATGGTCTGATCATGAATCATTTGATTCCCTTACTGCTGAACACGACACGCCTCACAAAGCAGTATAGCTTTACGAAGGTTTCTCTCTGACTTCTCTGCAATCCTCTTGGCTAGTGTATCTGGTATAGTCAATGATTCTTTATGACAAACATACTGTAGGACACTACATATCTACAATAATAAATAACAATTTAAAAACTAGAAAAATGTAAAACATCAAGGGGCTCTGCCCCATAGCGATGCGATCATCATAAAATAGGTTATTTAACTTTAATATTTAGATGACCCTACAGTACAGGCTCACTTCATCACTAAAGGCTTTGCTCAATAATACATTAACTTCTACCATACGCAGTTTGAATTGACCAGTCAATTGGAGGTTTTTCTATACTACCGCATAAAACGATTTGGAAACTTTCAGAAACACTTATTAAATTGTGATTGTAAAACTGTCCACTTATCAAGCTTTAACTAAGTGAAATAAATCCCATAAAAACCTCAACCTTGGCGTATGAGTATAATCTACACTTATTCATTACATAATGTATTCCTTACCTCATCTATGGTTGGAGCGGGGACCCTAACAGCCAAACACCTGCTCTTGACGGCTGGTATTAGTTTACTGGTTGAGTTACAGACTAGTATAAGACGACATGTTCCTGTGTATAGTTCCATTGTTCGTCTCAATGCATGCTGTGCATCTTTAGTGAGTCTATCAGCTTCAGTCAGTACCACAACTGAACAATAAATAAAAACATAATATTATAACAACTTTTAAGGAATGAAGAAAGAGGTAGTTATTAAGTAGATTAATTATTAATTGTAATAATAATAAGAATTATGTTTACTACACTAACAATAATAATAATCATGGCTACATGTAATGCTGTAGAGGAATTACCCCAATAAGCAAAATAAAATATAATGCTGATTCAACAGCAATGAATACTATTTCAATCTATGTCATCTATGTCATCTAGTATCTATGTCATTTATCATACCAATAAAAAGTTGTATAACATGCATTTTATACAACTTTATGTTGCATTTTATGCAACATATTTTAAAATGCATGCATCTTATGTTGTGTAGCAAATTTGACCTGATTTCAATCAAAATTGATTTTTTTTGCAAATTTAAAAGTAGCTCAAAAATTGTGCCAAAGTCCCTATAGCCAAATGTTGCTAAAATTAAAAGGACAAAATTCTACACTTTTATAATTTTTTTCTGATATGTATTACACACACGTATGTTGTTTCAATACTTTAAACTCATTCTGAATAAAATTGGAGTTTACACAAGTTTACTGACCTTTAAAGTCTTTGTGGCTAGTGTCCAGTGAGTGTGATTGAGCTACTTCTTTCAGTAACCCCATAATGACAACACGATCATGAATACCGGCATCACTAGAGAGAGAGAGAAAGGAAAGGGAGAAAGAGAAAGAGAGAGGGGAAGAAGAAAAAAAATAAAGGATGAAACAGGCATATCTACTTGGCATTTATTCAAAATTCGAATTCAAATAATATTAAATTAAAAAGGATCACCTTGGGTTCATTTCAATGTGATAATTACTAGCGACCGTTGATATCTCAATCTTCTTTTTCGATGGGGTCTGGGAATATAAAAAATCAAAAAACCACGTGAGACTCAATAATAATAATAATAATAATGTATATACAAACAGTATTGAATAGCACACAGAATCAAAATTTTAATAACAGCTGGTGTGACATTATAACAACCTCACCCCATTATTAATCAATTACTATAAACTCCATGTGTTCAATACGTAGTTTCTCCACTCCGGCCCCGTACAGCTCACGAAGTATACAAACCATTCTTGTTTTCCCGACGGGCCATAAATTAGCAAATGAGGGAAATCATCAGACTGGACCCAATGAAGGGAGGGGCGAAAAAGACATAAAATTCCTCTCATAATTATTCTAATTTTTTTTACCAGTCTTTTCAAGCTGGCAGCTTGCTCCTGATGATAATGGAGTTTATTAAGGTTGGTTGGTCTGTACTTATCTACCCATAGACTCAATCTGAACTCTGAAAGCTCCTTGAAAGGCTCTCCCCCCAAAAACGTGTTGTTTACTAGTTAAAAATAAAATAATAACTATCATGCTGCAGCAAGTAAAAGGTGTGGCTGAATATAGGCGTGCATGCATAGATATAGATAGGTTGCAGTAGGCGTGGCCAATCATTAGAGTAAGGAAGCAATTTCTGGACACATTAGATTCCGGACAGCTCTATCTCGTCTTTTAGACTTGCTTCCGCTCTGAAATTTTCACACAATATAACTCTAAGCTAATTGAGATTGCGTAGTAAAGATGAGCTGCATTAAGCTAGTTTTGTTCTAGTTATCTTTAAAAGTATTAGACGTCCGACAATAGTCAAATATCGTCAGATAGAATCAAATTTAGTACATTTTATTAGTATTGGTAAATACAGCAATTGCAAGGTTGCAGTAACACTCTTACTTACTTAGTAGCCCTTCTTCTTTGTGAGGCACAAACCTTTTCCCTTCAACTTCACGTACATCAAGCTCGAACAGAATTTTAAGCGAAACTCTAATTGTCGTCCACTTATGCTCCACCCAATACGCTGCTGCCTCGTGTTGTTTGCTGTGTCAGGTCTCATGAGTCTCACCTCAGTTGTTTTAATCTTGATAACGAGGTTGATAAGCTGTTATTACTGTGTTTCACTCTCGGTTTCACTCGATAAGGCAAGTATTACACTTCATTTATCAAGCATAGATCTGTTTTGATTTAGGTGAAGTTTGTTGACATGTCAAAAAAACCTCTATCAGGAAGAATACTGGTATCTAATTCGTTAGTAGAGGCTGACCCTTCCAAGCTTGTTATCGAAAGACCCCAATATTATTGTCAGTGGGAAGATGTAAGCATGATTAAAGCATTGAAGGCAGTGGAGGAGGAAGGTATGTCCGTTCGTCATGCAAGTGAACTGTTTGGTGTGCCAAAGTCTACACTGCACGATCGGGTATCTGGTAAGGTTCAGCACGGAGCACATCCTGGTCCTTCAGCTTATCTCACGAAGGAGGAAGAAGATGAACTTGCTCGGTTTTTACTTCGCTGTGCTGACATTGGTTATCCCCACACTATTTCCCAAATTTTAGCAATTGTTCAGCAAGCCATTGATTTGAAGGGATTGAAGAGGACAGTTACAAAAGGCTGGTGGCAAAGATTTAGTGAGAGACATAAAGAAATTGCTTTACGATCAGCAGTTCCACTATCAACAATACGTGCTAAGGCAATGGATAATGATTCACTAAACAGATACTTTGATATTCTAGAAGATACTCTTAAGAAAAATCGTATTTTCAA
>NW_003547154.1:0-973 GCF_000090795.2 Amphimedon queenslandica | reverse complement strand
AAGCAAAACAGAAAAAACTTAACAAAAAAGGTTTATATTGAAAAACTACAAAATTAGTTTATGTTACTGATGAATTTATATCATCTAGGACAAAAGAATGAAGTTTATACTGAAACACCTGAGTCTATGTCTATTTTGTATGCTTCATCTATGAGACATTCTTTGGAGCTAGAACATGATTTTACTGAAAAGGAATGGACCATTTTTACTAAGCGGTATGAAAATGGTTATGACTTACAAGGAGATGACCGCTACAATCTTTGGCTTAGTCAATATCATTCTCAATCATTACAAAGTAAGAGTCAAGTATGTTGCACTATAGCATTTAATTCAGAATCTGCATGTGAAGTATCAGCTGAGTGAAATGTAAAAGTGCACAGCAGCTGTCTAAATAAAACCAATAAAACTGTATTATTATGCCTTAAATAGAAACACCTACTGGTCAAAGAGGAAGAGGAAGGAAGATTGAAGGTTAGTGGTACAATATATACATTAATCGTGTCAATCATTTATACCTTAAATAGAGACACTCACTGGTCAAATTACTGTTGGAAGAGGAAAGAAGGTTGATGGTTAGTGATACCAGAATGTCATTCATCATTTATACCTTAAATAGAGACACTTACTGGTCGAACTACTGTGGGAAGAGGAAAGAAGGTTGATGGTTAGTGATACCAGTATGTCATTCATCATTTAAACTTTAAATAGAGACACTTACTGGTCGAACTACTGTGGGAAGAGGAAATAAAGTTGATGGTCAGTGATGCCAGTATGTCATTCATCATTTATACTTTAAATAGAGACACTTACTGGTCGAACTACTGTGGGAAGAGGAAACAGAGTTGATAGTTAGTGATACCAGTATGTCATTCATCATTTAAACTTTAAATAGTGACACTTACTGGTCGAACTACTGTGGGAAGAGGAAAGAAAGTTGATGGTTAGTGATACCAGTATGTCATTCATCATTTAT
>NW_003547153.1:23337-27071 GCF_000090795.2 Amphimedon queenslandica | reverse complement strand
TGGGCTCATCAAACAGCTTTTTAGGAAGACTGCAGTAGGTTGCATGGAGGATATTGCTAAAGTAGTTGATTCTGCAGTAGTGAATGTTTCCCAATTGATTGGATCTAGCACAGGAGAGGTTATTGTGCAATGATTTGATTGGACGGGCTTTCTGCAATGATTTTTTAAGCACATAGATGGGATAAAAAAGATCCACCATATCACGCTGGAGAAGGATTCACTACTGCAGGGAGACTTCTTAGCTCAATAATCGATAGATAGTAGAATTAGAAAAGTAAGTTTATTGAGAGATCATGTTACCCTGCCTCCTTCTGATACACTACCAAAGGGGTTATCAGCAGAAAGGCAGTGCTACCTTATATGAAAAAATTTGGAATTTTTGTCCGGACAACAGCAACAACAAGACGTGCCCCATGCCTTCTGTTGCAAAGCCTTCATCATCAGCTCACCATAAACCTAAAGCACCATCTCTGGGAGGGACAAGTATGGGTGTTCCACCAGCTCCTAAAAGGAGGAGGAAGCAGCAGTAAATGTGGCCTTGAAGGTCACAACTGCCGGTCTTTCTGATTGACTTATTTGTGCAGTGCTCTCTTTGTCTCAGGACTTTCTCCATCTCGTAAGGTAAGCCATGTTATTAACTGCACTTAATAAGAATTTTTGTTAGCCCTTTACATGTACTTGTATTCTCTCTCTCGTTTTGCGAGTGAAGTTACCCTAGTGCACTCCAAATTTTCTTCCCTCTTTAAGTGTCGTTCTATCTTCTAAAACATGTTTCACAAGTGTCATCTCATCCCACACACTTTTTGATTTGAGTTTATCTCATACTGTATGTGTCCCTTCTAAGTACAAACCCTGTTCTGAACTCTCACTCAGTTCAAGTTCTTTTGGACAACTCTTTTTCTGTCTCCCTTCCTTTCTATACTTCTCTCTTTTCTCTGTCTTCTTTCGTCCCTCCTATGTCACCCACCCTAGAATCTACACATACATCCATCACTAGAAGTAGGAACTTTCACTCAATACAGGTCTCGATCTTTCTACACGTACATCCATCACTACATGTAGGAACTTTCACTCAATACAGTTCTCGATCTCCCTACACGTACATCCATTACTACAAGTAGGAACTTTCACTCAATACAGGTCTCGATCTCTCTACACGTACATCCATCACTACATGTAGGAACTTTCACTCAATACAGGTCTCGATCTCTCTACACGTACATCCATCACTACACGTAGGAACTTTCACTCAACACAGGTCTCGATCCCTCTACAAGTACATCCATCACTACACATAGAAACTCTCACTCAATGAGTGAATCTCTGCACAAATCAAAACAAATTTTAACATCTCCATGCCCTCCCCTCAGTTTTCAAAAACAATGAAGAATTTGATTTCAAAATCAGTAATGACAGTAGAAAATTTAACATAACTACATTTTCATTATTATTCTTCCCTCACAATGGTATTAAATACAGCAGCAGTAACAAAAGCAGTGTATAACAGTAAAGGACACAATGCTACACTATTAAGCTAAGTTATACTAATAATAAGAACACAATACACATTACCATCTTTTCAATACAATTAGATATTACTAACACAACAAGCAACACAACTGAATAACAGTAAAGGACAATATGCTACACTATTAAGGTAAGTTACTCTAATAATAAGAACACAATACACATTACCATCTTTTCAATACAATTAGATATTACTAACACAACAAGCAACACAAACTCTTACTACAACAAGTGATGTACTGTGCTACAAGGAATGAAGACAAAATATCTAACGTATTCTCAAATCTTTTATGATGTTGAGAGATCAGTCATAACATTCTTTACCTGCAAATATCTTGACAATAATTATCATGATAAATATAATCTTTTAAAAATAAATGTAAGAAACTGTTTTAAATGTTCTGTCTTTGCTTTCCTAGGTCTGTGGCACTATGTCCTAACAAGTAGAAATAGAAGGAAAACATACAGTCTGTTTTGTAAGTGCTTAATAGTCTACCTTTGTTTTCAGAGGCTAAGAGGGAATGCGCACCATAACTGGAATGGTCACTGGCTCTTCCTTAGTTGGCTTGATGGCTACAGGAAAGAGAGAACGAGTAACACACTACAACTTAAATATCGAGCGCTCAATATTCCATGCACATTTTTATTGAGCGCCTACAAAATAGAATGCTCCAACCACTCTAACAATCACGCTTACTGTAAAGCTTACCTTTGTCTTTATCCTTAACCATGATAAAACAAGAGTTTTAAGTACCAACACCATCAAGCAACTTCTCCATTTTAAACTTGTATGGTCATGTGATCAGTCATGTGATGTGATTTGTAATACGGAAAGTAAACGGAAACATTAAAAATTGGTTTTACAGCAATTTCTCCACTTCTTCTTGCTTGGAAGAACGATATACGAAGGCTTATATCTCGAGATTGGTAAGCCGCATTGACGCGCAACAAGCACCAATCGATAGAGACTTTTAAGAGCAATTTTTTGATTTAATAATATAATTTTTAAAATTTTTTGTCTTAAGGTCACTTTTCTCAGACCACGTCAAATTTTTACTTTTATGACACCATTTAAAAAATTATTCATTGGTTTACTGAGCATGCGCAGTAGACTACTTGAACACATGCACAAAGAAAGATGGCCGAGAAAGAAGAGAAGCCTCCTCCTAAGAAGAGGTTATCCTTGTCACTCAGGGCAATCGTTTTGCCAAAGTATCAAGCGAGTCAATATCATCTGCCAAAGATGGATTTGTTCCTGCTAATACGGATCGCAGTAACAACTGGGCAGTAACCAACTTTGAGTCATGGCAGACAGCGCGTGGTAGTTCATTTCCCACCGACATATTACTTACTGATGATCCTTGCACACTGTGTGACTGTCATTGCCAATGTGATGGAGACCAGGAAGCAAAATGGACAACAGTACCCGTCTAAGACTATCTTCAATTTGCTGTCGGGACTTCAACGGTATATTCGCACAAAGAAACCAATGAAGGCCTTCAATATCATGGATAAAAAAGGTCCTTTTCGTCCTCTTCATAATGTGATGGATACACATTTTCAGTTACTGCTTTCTGGTGGTATTGGAACTAATCCTACCAGTAGTGGTATCATAACCTTTAAGGAGGAGGACTTTGGCCCAAAGAGGTGGTGGGTGTCAAAAGCTCCACTCAATTACTGCAATCAGTGTTTTATTACTGTGGGTTGAATTTCGGTTTACGTGGCGGTGATGAACACAGAGCGTTAAATCTAAGTCAGTTTACTCAACTTGAGAAGGCTGATCCGTGGGACTCACACAAAACGATAGCTTATTATCAGTATACAGAACATGGAAGCAAGAACAACTTGGAAGGAGTAAAGCAAGTCAGAAAGAGGCAGCTGAACAAGGTAGTCAAGCATTTGCTAATCCCTCACTTGAAGATCGATGTTTAGTACGTTTGCTTGATTTATATATCTCAAAAAGGCCTAAATTCAAGCCAGATAGTAACGACAGTGATGCATTTTACTTGCGGCCTATGGTTGGAGATTACAGCTGTGATGATCCACACAAACAGTGGTTTTATGCCCGTGCGATTGCCCACCATACTTTGAAAGGCATACTTAAGGAATGTGTAAAGATGCAGGGATTTCATTTGAAGACAAGTCAAATCATAGTTTACGTGCTACATCTGCCACAAGAATGATGGATGCTGGATTGCAGGAGAAAG
>NW_003547153.1:18381-23327 GCF_000090795.2 Amphimedon queenslandica | reverse complement strand
CTTACACACATTTTATTATTCTTTTGTGGTAATGTTGTTATTACTTTGTCGTTAAATAGGTGGAGCTCAGTAGTCCTTCGTAAATTAATTATACCTATATCAGACTTCCCGCGTATAGATATTAGACCCCGCGTCTGTGTAGCAGATCTTTGGCTACTAAGCAGGGCACTGCATCTGTTTTATTGACCCAGAGGTGTCTTTGAATGACATCATAAATATACAATATAGCCATATAAATCTAACTTTCTTAGCTCCATGTATCATGAAATTACTCCAGAGGCTGCAAAAAGTTACTACGTAACTTTTAGAAACAATAGTTGTCGAACAGAGCAGTCACAGGTTGATATTTTTCATCATAATGATGAATTAAAAATCTGCCACAAGGTACCTTTTGTCAATTATGGTCACAATTAGTATAATAGGTCACCTTGTCCAAATTAAGATTTAATTCCATTAATGCTGGAACAACACAGGAAATTTGTGTACTCCTCACCCCCACATAATGATGTATATTCAGCAACTGGTTCCAGCAGTGCTACTACATTTTCAATTGCATTCTAATGACGAGCCTGAAGTCCATCCCACTCCAATTTGCATATTACATTGTCTACGCTGGTTTGAAGAGCAAGTAGCTTTTTTAAAAGGTCAGTTGAACTTCATCGAGTTGGGCAATCTCCAATTAACCCTTTCCAGAGAGTCTTATAAGCATTTCTGTGGCTTTCACAGACTTTTTAAACCGAGCTACTAATCTTTTACCAGTTGAAATTGCTTCTTTACACAGTTTACATTCAACAAATTTTGTAACAATGAGTTTCAGAGTGTGAGGACAGCAGGAGAGCCTTTGGTAGTCTTCTGTGGAGAAAGCGTTATTGTGTCAATTTTTTTCTACATCTGTGTCAACAACCTCTTAATCCAAATGATCTGCAGGAATTAACCTACATGTATCTTCTGCCAGTACCACTGTTGCTGTTATAAATTCACATGTATTCAAGCTATCTTCATCATTGTTGTCAATTGTATCACGAAAAGCTTTAAGCATGTTGCTTCCATTGTCTGTGAAGATTTTTCCCACTTGATGATATGGAATATCCCACTCTTGAAGAGCTGTTTTTACAATACCAAGTATTCTCTCTCCAGTATGTGGGCTTTCAAACGAACAAACAGCCAGGGTTCCTTTCAGCCACTGATGATCAGCAAAAAAATGAGATGTGATTCCAATAAAGGACTTTGTCATACTTTTTTTACTGCAAATGTCACAACATAAGTAAACATTACATGATTTTTTAAGCAGCTGAGATATCTTTTCTTGTACTTGAGCCATATCTCTTGATAACTCTGATGTATACTACCATATAGCCAGTAAATTTGGCGGTCTAAAACTTTGGCGATTTTGCTTCAAAACTGTCTAAATATAATATTGGCTGTCATTTAATGTGGCGGTTTACTATCTTGTCTTTTCTTTAAGCACACTCAGCTCTTCTTCAAGCTGCTCCTTGGCAGTCCTTGCCCGCAGTCTTGTCTTTGTGACTGAAATAGTGAGAAATACTGCCATTTTTTAATATAATGAACTGGCCCATAATAATTGCAATTATTATTGACGGTTATAATTTTTGCGGTTTTATTTTGAACCGCCAATCCGCCAAATTTAATTCTCCGCCAAATTTTCCAGCTATACGGTATATCCTAGTTGAGTTTGGGACAAGAAAAACTGGAATAAGTTTTTGTAAGAAAGTGAGATAAGGATGAATCTTTCACAGGTTCTTAGTCACCAAAGTTCATCAAAATCTGTGAACCTTGGGTCTCTTAGCCCTTGGGAATCCTGAGAACCAGGTTTTCCCTAAAAACCCTATGGCATACCAAAGCTAACCGCAATGATGTTTCACATGTCATAGTTTACATAAGCACATGCGGTCGAGCGCCCAAACAGATAATTCTTCTTTTAAAAAGCTAACAGAGCGAGATCTTCTGATAATGATGGCCTTTAAGAGGACTAGTTGACTCCAGTAGCTATTGTACTGCATATCAGCGGCAGCAAGACTGTTTTAAGAGTGAAACAACACGGCCACCTTTCCTCTATGAATATCATTATTTACGTCACTTTTTGACGTAGCTACATTTTTTCAAATTCCACGCAGCTGCTTCCACTTCCGTCCCAAAATGAACTGGGATATAGTATAAGAGCAACTCGACCTAGGACAACATAACGTGAATCAAGTTCATGTAATTGTTCTTGAAACTCCTGGTTTTCCACTATAATAGTTGCCACATTTGAACAGCCAATAATCACTGCCAGCTTTTTTGCTATTTGCTGATACATCATTCTTTTCTTTGCGCATGGAGAAGGATTAAGCATTAAAGTCAGACATGGCTTGTTCTTGTGAGTCTTCATAGACTTTTTCTTGGAGCTATCTTTTTGCAAATCTTTTCTTTCTCAAGTAACTTTTTAAAATTGTCAGGATAATATTTACTTAAGTGCTGATTTAGGTTAGTTGGATTTTTACCTTTAATTCCTTTTCCACACTCAACTTCTGAATCATTCTTGGCCTTGCAGATACTTAAGTCTGATTCCTCATTGTAGGTAAACATGTCCCTATTACAACTGGCCTTTGGTCTACAAGTTTGTGTGGATTGGACTGTCATGATGACTTACAATGCAGCTGCAACTTATCACTGATTACAAAAATGTGACAATAGATGTACATGTACTAAATATAGCAACAACATGTAACTTTAGACAGTATGACTCAGCAGTATAAGAAGGTGCTAGACTTCTATGTTTTTGTTTGAACTTGAGCCATTTCGTTACGAATAGTTTTGCAAATACAGTAATACTTTTAGTTACTTATAGTTAGTTTTACAAAATTTCATTATACTTTTAGTAGGTTCATAGTTAGTTTTCATTTTTAAAAGTACTTCTAGTTACTGTTAGTTTCAAAAAATTTATAAAAAATTTAGTTAGTTATAGTTAGTTAACTAAAAGTAAATCTGGCCTAACTAAAAGGGTTTTAGTTTAGTTAGAGTTAACTAAAAGGGTTTTAGTTTAGTTAGAGTTATCTAAAACAACACTAGTTGCTTCTTTATTCTTAGTACACAGCTTTATTGTGCAGATGACAGATGTTCAATGCTGCTAAACTTTCTTCTAAGTGATGTAATACAAAGTCAAGGAGCTTCCCACCTTCTAATTAAATTCTTAACTGTTTTGGTGTTTCTTTATCACTAGATGTGTTACAGCGTTATATGAACTAAAGAGTTTCACAGCCAAAAGCAGATAATAGATGTTGTATCTGTTGATAATATTGACTTCTTACATAGTTACGCCAGAGTATTTAATGGTAATAGGCAGAGTAGTTCGCATGGTACAATTATACTAACAGTAAAACCATTACCTTCTCTATCTATTGGTTCTTCAGAGCTATAGAATTATAAGATCAAACTATGACAATTACTCTGGATGAAACAAGGTCACCTGTCCCTATAAAATGAGAATGGCGAGAACAAGGATTGAGAAAAAAATGAAATAGTTAATACTCATATTAGTAACCTTATAAAAAAGTACAATCCTCAACAATTATCTAGCATCAGATTTTTTAAAAGATATGATTTTATGACAACAAACAATGAAGATCAAACTGTTGCTGGCATTCAGAATGTCAAAACTTACATGCTCTACCGCTATGCAGTTCTTTGCAGTAACTCAAATGAGGCTTTCATGGAACTGAAAATTTATTTCTTTCATTCAACCAACACAGAAAAATTTAAATTCAGTTACTTAGAGGTATTAGATGCTATAGCTGACTGTCAAGAAACAGTTACTAGCATACAGCATAGCTTATGTACAAGACATATAGTTGAGAGAAAAATGACACGTCATAGTAGAAGGTAAAGCAAAAGTATTTGGAGTATTGCAAAATGGAAAGTTTGAGTACAGTAATAAATATAGCGGGATAATACCCTATCCTGGAGATTGGCATCTTCTAAAAAACTATCAGCTACCTTTAATGAAAGCATACTTTCATGGTGAGTTAAAAGGATTGGCCTAAAGTTGTGACTATCCACTAGCTTCAATAGAAACAGGACAATTCAAAAGAACACCTGTTCATTATGGAGGCGTGGAAATCAAATTACAAAGTGATGCTCACACTTTTTCTTGAAACATTACCGGCATGCCACAATTAATTACAAAACTTATTTTTGAAACAAACTTGGGAATCACTTAATCAAACTACTACACATAGTCATTCTTTACTGCAATATGCATTGTTACAAACTGATTCTTTACAGTAATATGCATTGTTACAAACTGAAGAAAACATCCTTTTTCTCAAAATTTATAAAGTTTCTCCATAAAATGGCTACAGAAAATCAAACTTGGAGATTTTGGATCCAATTTGTATTTTAAGATACACTAGCATACTTATCACTATACTGCGCCACTAGAAGTTCCAATTTGTCACTTCCAGTGGCAAGTATAAAAGAAATGGCAGCAGTATTCACAGCTTTGATCATGAAACATACCAACGACTCATTACACAGCATTTATGCGAAATTGATTGTATGCCACCGTCAATAATCACTATGTTAAATCAAAGGGCATTTGTTGTTAATGTTCGTGGCTCACCATGGCATGCTGTGGCATAGATGAAGCTCAGGAAATGCTCACCAACAAGTCATGCGACCTGTGTATCGTAAAACCAGATCCAGACTATTTTAGTGGCATAGCACAGTACATAGCTCACTGAAGTGAAATTCTTTAAAATATCCTTTCACAGATCCTATATCTAAGAAAAGAGATATAATAGCACGTATTTCGTTAACTCCAGCAGATATTAAAAGAGAAAAGAATATCAAATGGCAAATGAAGTGCATATTGGACTATAAGCTCCTTGAGAATGATGACAAAACTTTGCTGAATCCTTTTTCTAAATGTATACTGACATCAGATCAAG
>NW_003547153.1:14195-18361 GCF_000090795.2 Amphimedon queenslandica | reverse complement strand
CTTAAATTCCAGTGTACACAAGCACCTAAGAGGAAACTTTGCTTGTAAACTTTTTCTGTCAAATAAAGGAAGGTAAAAAATATCTCGTTTAGAGACAAACAACTTATTCTGAGTGCTATGAGAAAGAAAATGACTTTTTCCAAATGTACAGGTCGGCCTATTGATCTTGAAAAGCAATTGATTGAGTTACCATTACCAATTTGTAATAATGATGGAATTCCAATTAAAGGTCAGAAGAGCTATGCTACGAAACACCTAGAAATCTGATACCAATCTGCAAGTCCAACTGTATTTGTGCAAGACCTTCCATGGCTTCCCTCATGCATTTTAATGGCAGGAATATTCTGATCAATGAAATGCCACTCAATAGTCACAAAACACAAATGCAATATTGCAAATTTTTAATGAATCGCTTTGTTTTAGCAGAATTTTGGAAAGGTTGTGAAGAAATTCATGTTATATTTGACAACCCTGGAGAACTTGGGCATACACCAAAGTTTTTTGAGCAAAGGAGGCGTGACCAAAAATCTACACTCTCAAGTAATCATTAATGTTATGACTTACTGACGCAAGGAAAAATCAATGCTAGCAAGTGGCGTGAATCAATTCTTAACTGCCGAGAGTTTAAAAGAAGGCTAGTAATGTTTTTGGGACAAAACTTAATTAATGACACGGCTAAGAAGAAACTAGACTCTCTATGTTGCTGGGTGTTTCGACGGATGAACAGCTTGGTATACATGTATATCTTGTTTGAAAAATCCACAACCAAAGCCGATATATCATTCTAATGCGGAAGAAACAGACACTAGAGTTTGGCTGCATGCTAAACAAACAAGCCATGCAAAAATACTCATTATGTCTCCAGACACTGATATATACAATTTTGGCCTTCCTATTTGCAAAGGAAGTAATCATTTCGTTGAGTGCCATGACATAACCTGAACAGAAAACGCTGGATTTGAATAATTTCATATTGGCACTACAGAATGACCCAGATTTAGTTTGTATTAACAATGAGTTGCAGCCAAAAATTATGTAAACATTCTAGATCGTAAGTGGGTGTGATTGATTCTTTTTTAGCCACATAGGCAAATCCACTTTTTCACAATACTTTTTCCAGTAGTGCGTTTATAACATCAGGAACTGACATTAGGATATTCGAGGAACATAGCAGATACAAGGCTTCAAGATGAAGACACTGGATTCTGATCATTCCTAAGATTAATAGGCACTGTTTACTTCAGAAAAAATTCTTCACGCTTTAGCACAAGTTCCCCTCAAAGCTACTTCAACTACTGCCATTCAGACAGCCTAGATATACAAAAACAAATCACTTTAATTTGCTGAAAGCTACAAGGACAAATATATGAGACAGGACAAAGTTTGAAGATCAAATGATGCATAGTTTTACGTTGGAGAAGAACATGTTGCATTAGTAATATGTGGCAACAAGCAGATAGAACAATGACTTTAGATGGCACGATAGGGAATGAATGGTTAATGAAAAGGAAATTGAAATTTAATAGGATACTGATGAAAATAGAAAGGCAATTAAAGAGAGGCTATGTTCACTGCTAAAAGGCTCTTCATGTAAAACTGCTTGTAATAATGTTCAATGCAGTTGCAAAAAGAAACCACAAGTGTGTCAAGATGGATGTCAGTGTATTTACTGTGAGAATGATACTTACATGTACGCTAGCAATTTTAATAACGAAATGGATAGTCTTCAACATGAAGAACTGTATGGTAGTGAGGAGGAAGATACATGTCATGATGATATTGAGCCTTTAAATGAAGAACATGACAGCGAGGATGAAACTTTTTAAACATGCAAGTAATAGGAACTATTTTTTATTCAATTCATACATTTTTTTCTCTCTCTCCATCTCTAATCTACATGAATTATTACTGACATGATTGATAACATAGTAACTTATATTCTCTACTTCAAAGTTATTTCGATATATATCACACGAAACTATTAAGCCATATTTAACCTCAGTATGGCAATTGATTGTCTCACTCAATGGATGTAACTGTTGTTCTACATCAATTTTTTTATACAATAAGATCCATTCTTTGGCTAATTGCACAGCAAAAACTAAGTTGTTCTGATTAGCCTTTATTGACGTATGAAACCAAAACTTATGAATACATCAATGAGTTCAAAATAAAATTTACATAGTTACAAAATAAATTTAGGCTGGCAGCAAATTAATCATAACGTAAAGTCTTTCCTTTACGATTAAACAAGTTTTGATTCACCTAAAATCGTAAACAGAGCTCAATATGCATCACAGCAGTCTGCCTTTGTAGACTGCCATTATGACGTTGCAACAAATAAAAAATCACGTGAGCTACCATTGGCGGAATGACTGGGGAAGAAAGCAGGCAAACATGATTCAGCATAGAAAGAAGTCACAACGGTGGGTGCAGTCGCCCTGCCCGTATGTTATGCGGGTGTGAACAGAAACACTACAAATGATTTTGTTTACAAATGATTTTGTTTACAATTTGCTGTACTATAATGGTGGCAATAGAGAATGTGCTCGCGCTTTTAACTCAGCAGGATTATGTCTGATAATAGTGTCAGCAACTAATGAGATACACAATGTATTAAGCTAAGGTAAGTACAGTACCATTCCCTTTGTCACAGAACAATTTGCACAAAAATTGAAGTCCCTTTCTGACTAAAAAGTGAAAATGTTGGATGTGCAAGTAGACACATACAGAATGAGCGGTCACATAGCATAATTTCCCAGATTATTTTCCGTATACTATTATTCGTTTGATACAGGAAACTTATGGGCTTTAAAATGTAGGAGCCCCTATCTGTTTTTAGGATGAGAAATATCCTAGTCCCTGGTTGCGTTGCTATTCTCAATCATCATACCTATATTTCTAGTGAGTGTCATCTGGATCAGAAAAACTTTGTGTGGTACATTTCCCGTTTGATTGTTGGGTAGTTACACACTGCCATTGTTACCATTCCTTTATGTATAAAATTACTCCTTCATAAAAATTTTTAAGTTTTGAAAGGTTATAACAAAAATAAAGCAATGATTTTATTTTGAGAAAGTACAACATTTTTACTAACCAATGGTACAGAAATAGGAGGAAAATACTAAACCATTGTCTGGAACATTTTAAAAGTAAAGACAAGTATTTATTAGCACTGATAAAGCATAGGCTGTTGTGATAAGACTAAGCAAAACCTTTCTTTTCACTCATAGCCATTTCTACTAGCTTCACAGGTTTATCTAACAAAAGAAACATGCCTGTTTTGAGCAAAAAGAACCTAGAGAGACTAGCTCAGTAGCCACTAATGGACCACATCAACAATTTGACGTACATAAACTTCTTGGTGTCTCAAAGAAGTGTACAGAAGATCAAGCAAGCCTTTTTAACATCTTAAACAAATCATAGTACAGTGATTGTTACAAGGCAAGTAAAAGGTTGTCCATTTCACTGAATTGTCTCAGCACACGCTTGCCATCCTACCATACGCATATGAAAGAACTTGCATTTCCACTTGTAAGTATAAACTTCTAGAAATCCTTAGAAAGTCTCCAGAAGACCCACTTTTGCACGAAAATGAAGTCATATTGCTTGAACAGAGACCTTGTACCAGTCTTCATTTTCGCACCATTACTCGTTCCTATAGTAATTGTCAATTATTATATAGGCAGTGGCCTATATGTAGGATTGAGGTTAATTTTTCAAGATGGCGGCCGTTTTTATGATTTTCAAACACAACTGTTTTATCTTACGTTTTACAGCCTTATAAATGGGTTAGATAAGCTCTCCTTCACAGAGCGATTCACCTGTTACCTTTAATGTGAACTGTAATGTAGCGGGAGCATTTCTGGAGAACAGGCCCGAATTTAAATTTCTGCAAAATGCTTCAGACTTTTTTCTTCTTTCATCTTCTATGCACCGGATAATCTTTTTATCCAGTGAACCGCTCAAGTTGGCTTTTACATCATTCTTTTGTGCTTAGGTTCAGTACCACAAAGGTAATTTCAAAAAGAAGCAGATAGGGAGCAAATTGAAAGACAAACTCCAGCTGCAGACACGGCGTGGGTTTGTGGTTTGACGCCATTTTAATTTATGCACACGTGATCAGTATGAATTATAATTAACCTAACCACACAATCATAACAGTA
>NW_003547153.1:3458-12493 GCF_000090795.2 Amphimedon queenslandica | reverse complement strand
TAGTAGCCCCGAAGGTTAATTAAGTAGCTCAGAGGTAAATTAATAATTTCAAGCACAGTCAAAGGTCAAATATGTACCCTGAGAATTCACTTATTGATCTCCAGTTTCAAAAATGCATTGCTGTTACTAAGTAAACTAGTTATTTATTTTAGTACAAGGTAGAAGCTGGTTATACAACTCTGTTGCGGTATTTATGGCTTATAGTACCTTGGGCCTACGGCTCTTGGTATGATAACTGCCATTGATGCCTTCACCTCATTGAATAACCTTTACTTACTGCAGACGCCTTAGCTGTGCTTTGAGGTAAATAACTAGAAACCTGTTTGCTCCTAGGCTATCCGCTAGGTAAATCACTAAGAAAGCCTGTTTGACCACTTAGTTATTTACGTCTGTAAGCGATTACACTTACTATGTATAACAAATCTGATTGGTCATTTGCAAGTAGGCATGGAAGGAGAGCTACAGTAAGTCAGTAAGTCCTTATACTGTGTAATGAAGGTCATCTGTGTTAATATAAGAACATAAAATTAAAAAAAAACAAGATTAAGTAGGATTCTGAACGACAAACGAAAATAGAAAATCCTTTCTCATAAAGCAAGCTCTACTCTACATTGTACTTTTAATGTTTTTATGTAAAACTTATATATCACTTTGCAATGTAGAGTAGAATTTGCATCATGAGAGTGGGATTTTCATTTTCGTTGGTCGTTAGGAATTCTACTCAATCTTGCTTTTTAAAAATATGTTCTTGTTTGTGTTAATTTTCTAATAATACTTGCAATATATTTGTTGTTGCAATTGTGATAATTGTTAATTATACACAAACAATAACTATCTTTACTATTGTTATGACTTCACAGCATTTATGAGTGACAGCAGTCACAGCATTAAATAGATATGCTGAAGGAATGTCTACTATACTGATGACAGGTGAAATTAATACTGTTGTCTTAAACTTGAATCCTTGTTCACGAAGCTTCATCTTACCTAGCTATCTATTCCTGTTCTTCCTGATGTCAATGTCATAATCATTGCATTATTATAAAATTAATTGTTCTTTAAAATAACATAATTCATTACACACGTAATAAAAGAATTATAAGTAAAATTAATACCTTCATTTAGCTGGAAACCTCAACTAAGTAATGCAATAGATACCAAGCATAGCTAGCCTAGCTAGGTTAAAACATTGCTTGCTTTTCCCAGCTCTGAGATTTTAGCATGCGCAGCCATGCCCAGATTTTGTAGTACATGCTTCTATAATTAACAAAATGTCAATGGGAGGTAAGTTGGTCTGATGCAGCAGTCATAACGTCACTTTTTTTTATCTTCAAGAATGATTTTAGGGGACAAAGATCCGTGCATAACTGTTGGAGTAGAGTGGTGTAAGAATTATCCTTCTAGCATGAGTCAAGATTGAGATACAGCTTGCCAACTGATTTGCCAGGACTTTCTTGACAATGATGTTGCCGATGAAAAAAGGTTGCTGAAAAAAGGCTGGTTTGCCGATTATTGGCTTTCCTTTTAGACTAGGTTTGGAATCACGGTATTAATACCAATTGAGTCCTCTAGTCAAGATGAGGCCATCTAAAAAGAGTGGTTAGCATATGAGCTTGTTTTAGCGGTATAGCAAGGCTGCAAAAAACATGGCAGACAATTTGTTTGGGGTGAATCTTACTTAGTAACACTATTGCATTACTAATAAAGGAACTACTGGCTTGCTGTAGCTCTTAATTCTGCTGGAGATTCTCCTGTATACTACCAAGACTTGCTGTAATTGATGGAGAGATGGTTCTACTTTAAAGTAGCTATGATGTCATGGTAACATACTTATGCTTTCAAGTTCTTTCAAGCATTCTGCTCCTGGCATAGCATTTCCAGTGGTAAACACTAACAACTTCTAATCTTCACACTGGTAACCATTTTACTACAAGACTTTTGTTTCACTGAAAATAGTAGCAACATTATGATAAGAGGCATAAGCAATTTTAATTAATTGCGTGGGAGTATTGCACATTACGGGCTCCTGCAAAAAGTTACTATAGTCAAGAAGTCAGCCCTTTGTACAAGATTTGGAAGCAATCATAACATGTAAATCTGTTCTGTAGCCATGCAATCAAATTAAGCCACACCCTCACAATCTAAGATGAATTGAAAACATGGCAAGCAATTTTGGCTGTGGTGTCAGTTTTAAAGAACTGCTATCTCCTGCCTCACGCTTTTAGTTGCTGCTAGTATGACCACATCAACTACTACTTCTCAAACAACTACGCCTAGAGCAACTCTTATCATTGATAACATTTTAGGACAGACACCTTTAGTTCAGGTAGGTATACGGAGTATATACAGTCTAATTACTACTTTGTTCATACTTTTAGTATAATGGTAGTAAAATATGCTATGCTAGTTTCAGAAATCATCAACAGCTTCAGCTCCTTTTATTATACTGTAAAAGTCATGAATGCAAAGAAGAAAAGCAATTATACAGTGGCGGATCTAGGGGGGTTCCATGGGTTCCCCCCTTGGGAAATGAAAAATTTTTAATGCTTTTTAAGTGATTTTTATGTAAAAATATGCACAGTTATCACCTCTAATCTTTGAAGAGAGACATCTGATTGTGTTGAAATAACTTAGCCAGCAAGTGGGTCTATGATCTTCTCAGGTTGAGTCAAGCAAGCAGCCATTCCGGCCAGTACTTTCCTTACCTCAGTTGCTTACAGGTTAAAACTCAAACTTGTGGGTTGGAACTTGCTTTAATCATATGCGTAGCAGCATGCACCGCCTCGCTATTATAGCACACATGTTTGTGGTTACACATGTCTGTGGTTAATGGTCTGCACCTGATAACAAGCCAGCTTTATCATGTCTAAGAGGAAGTCAACTACTTCAATTACAAGCTTCTTTTCTAAAAGAAATAGACTAGGTGCAATAAAAATGATAAATGAATGTAATAATTATGTATGCATAGAGTCTGAAACTGAAATGCAGACTCAGTCAATCTCTCAGTCAGAACAAATTGATAATAGTGAAGAGGCCACTGCATCAGGACCATGCACTGATGCAAGCTCTGCTATAATCTCTTATAATACTAGCAGTAGTGATGCATTGATCAATGACACGAATTTTGATCCTACAGATGAATGCAAGAGAATAGTATTCCTTGAATTCAATTAGATTTAATTATCTAGGTTTACCTGATGATAGGGAGTTAATTCGTGACATAGGTCAACTCCTTGAAACTCATAGAAATATTCATACCAGCAATATTTCCAGAGACTATATTTTTCGCATACTGAAGAGAGAGCCTGATTTCAATCCATTACCCTATCCACGTACACGACAGTCTACTGGTTGCAATCGCCACTTTCAACCAACATGGATGAAGAAGTTTCCATGGCTTGATTATAGTCACCATGTTGATGGAGTGTTCTGCCGTGCCTGTGTTTTCTTTGCTCCAGATGAAGTCTGTCGTCAGTCTCATCGCCAATTTGTTACTGCACCATTCAAAGCATAGATTAAAAAGTCAGACAAGGCTAATGCTCATGCTAGGAATGACTACCATCAGTCTTCCATGGCTAAAATGAATGAGTTTTTACGATTGTATAATAATCCATCAGAGGGAGTCAACACTCCTTTAGACAGTGAAGCCCACCGTATCATAGAAAGAAACAGAAAAGTCATAAAGTCACTGTTAAAAATAGTGATATTATGTGGAAAGCAGGGCTTACCTTTTCGAGGGCACCGAGATGATAATGCTAATTGGGTATTAGATGAAGATTGTGGCAATGATGGTAACTTTGTTGAGATTATTAGATTTAGAGCTGAAACAGATCCCATTTTAGCAAATCACTTGGTCAGTGCTCCTAAATGTGCAAAATACACCTCGAAAACCATTCAAAATGAGCTAATCAGTGTTGTTGGCCAGAAGATTCAAAAGGAGATCCTAGATGAGGTGAAAAGGGCTCATTTTTACTCAGTCATTGCAGATGAAGTCACTGATGCTGCCAACAAAGAAGAACTGTCCATTGTTTTGAGATACTTCACTGAAGATGGTATTAAGAGGTATTTGTTGATTTTATAGGGGTTGAATGAATCACAGGCTATTCTCCAATGGCTTCACTCACATGATTTACCAGTAACCAACATATGTGGTCAGTGCTATGATGGAGCATCTAACATGTCTTGAGCCAAGTCTGGGTGCAAAACCATCATTCAGAAGGAAGCCCCATTGGCTATGTATTTTCATTGTGCTGCTCATCGATTGAACTTAGCGTTAGTATCATCTTGCTCCATCTTAGCTTTAAAAAGTGCTGAATCATGCATTGGAGAAATTGCCAGATTCTTTAGCTATTCGGCAAGGAGGCAGAGGCTACTGGATAAAGCTGTTGTGGTGAAGAGTAGTTCAGAGTCTAGAGCTAATAAGCTGAAAGATTCTTGCAGAACACGTTGGGTGGAGCGTATAGAGTCCTACACAATATTCATGGAGCTTCTACATGAAGCTATACATTCATCACTTGATGCCATGGCTCACCCCAGTCTACACACTGACCTAGGAACTAATTGGGGCTGGGATGGGGAGACAGTTACCAGAGCAAATGGATTCCTTTTCCAGCTTCAGTCACCTTCTTTCTTAGTTTCATTTCATATTCTTCAAGTCATGACTCTTCTTAAAGATCTGACAGTAAAACTCCAGATGCAGGCAATAGATGTCATCTATGCATACAATGCTATCACCTGTTGTCTTTACTGTTAAGTCACTACACCAACAGTGAGGATTAGAGTTTAAGAAGGTATTTGCTTCTGCTACTAAAATGGGAGTGACACTTCACGGAGAAGGATATCAGCATACTAAACCACAAGTCACTGGAAGACAAATACATCGTAATAATCCTCCTTGTTCATCTCCGGAGGACTTCTATAGAATCACACTATATGTGACCATAATTGACAAAAGGTACCTTATGGCGGATAGGAAAATTGGTCTTTATAGCCTTAAAAATCCTACTTCCTGAGCTCCATTCATCATAAAATTGCTCCAGAGGATGCAAAATGTTACTATGTAACTTTTAGAAACAATTATTGACTAACAGAGCACTCAAAGGCTGATATTTTTCATCATAATGATGAATTTTAAAATCCGCCATAAGGTACCTTTTGTCAATTATGGTCACATATGATGAGTATCTGTCGCATATTGTTTCAGAGTTGGAAAGCAGATTTGTTGAAAATCCAGCAAGATTGTTCTGGGTATTATGAAGCTATTACCAAGTGATTGCATAAAATCTGTTGATGAAGAGAATCTTCCAAATGATCTCGTTCATACTGTTCAGTTTTATGAAGCACATCTACCTCACCCTGTCATGATTGAGACAGAATTCGACACATGGAGAGCCAAATAACGACACAGTGGAGAAGACCACCCAATAAATTGGTAGATGCTCTTAAATCATGTAGCTCTTTCCAGTTTTCAAATCTACATACTCTTCTTAGGATAGCTTTAACTCTCCCTATAACATCCCGTGAAAGTGAGAGAAGTTTCAGCCAGCTTAATCTTTTGAAAACTGCTCGTCGCTCCACCATGTCTGACACTAAGCTCAGTAGTCTTGCCATTGTGAAGGTCAATCGTGATTGCTGTAACAATTTAACGACTCCAATGAAGCTGAAACAACTTGTAGAGGACTTTACGAAGTTACATCCCAGGAGAATGGCCTTGTCCTTCATGTTGAGAGATGATTAAACCAATTATTAGCAATTATGCTCATGTCAATATTACATAACAATAATAGTGTAATAATAGTAATAATTGCCGCCCGCACGTATAATATAGGCATATACGTGAAAAACACGTCATATGGCCACGCAAAAAGGTGTCGCCCAAAAATTTGCGTCTTTTGCGCGCCATTTGAACCCCCCTTCTCCATTTCTGGATCCACCACTGTTATACTGTTCATAACTTTTGAAATGTTAAACATCAGTTTCATCAGGTCAGCAAATTTAAAGAAACCATTCAGGAGAAATGTCCTAGTTTAGATATTGTCTCATATCAATTGAGATACATTCAATGTGGGAATGTTGCTAAAGGCATGTGAAGACCTAAAGAATATGTACAGGGAAAGCAAAGAAAGAAAAAAAATTGTTATGGTATTTGCTAAGTGAAAAGGAAGTTGTAAAACAATCAGAAGAACCACCAGCTAAGCATCACTGTAGCAGATCAAGTAATAATAAGGTTTCATCTGTGCAATCTATGAGTGATCTTTTGTTAAAGACCAGGAGTGAAGTTAATGAGATTGCTTGTCTGAGAAACATACTGGCACATATAGCATTGAACAGTTGCATGCATGGGCACACATGATCTATCTTAAGAAACACAATTCTATTGATGATGATCCTCCTGACAAGCCTTTTTTTCAAGTAGGAAGAGTGAAAGTAATAAAAATGTATCATCAAATTCATCATTTTATCCTTGCAAAAATAAAATTAAGCTTCACTCTTCATGTATGGATTAACTTGAAAAGTGGCATAGTCTACTGATGAAACATGTTTCACTCAAGAGCAGTATCATGACCTGCAAAAGAAAATACTGTCTGATATTCAGCAACTGTAGTATGTTTGATTTTGACAATACTATGTCACTGTTATGATTAATAAAAGTTCATGTTCATTAATAAAGAATGTTATTATTGTCAAAATTGTTAAATGATTAAGATTGCTTTGTATGATTACAATAAATTATTAATAAATTTGATTATCAGTTTAGTCATTGTTTATAATGTTTTGATCATTTGAAATTGACATTAATCATGTGAAACAAAACCTATACATCATATCCAGAGTGGGTAATTCATTGTCTGCACATTACTTTAGTAATGCTTGCTATAGCTGCCTTTATTATTGTTATTGGGTCATCAGTGGCTTCCAATATGTCCTCATGCAATTTTAAATAGCATTCATTGTAACTAAATTCTTCTTTAAATAGACTTATGTCAGGACTGTATGTTGGGAGGTATTGTACTACAGTGCCTGATTCATTTAATAATGTAACTGTAGTTTCACAATGAACTAATAGATTGTCCATTATTATCATTGAATGAGTTACACTACCACCAAATATATGCAGCATTGGTGAAAGAACGCCACAAATGAAGTCTAAAAATGTAATAGCTGTAACGGTACCTTCAGTTAGGAATGAAGTCAGTGCCCATTCAACTCAAATAGCTAATATGACATTAAATGTCTTCCGTTTAGACAAATTTGTATGTTTCGCTGCCCTCTCTTTTTTCAGTGCATATCCATTTTTCTCAACAAATGCCTGCACTGCCTGTTTCATCCAACCACACCATTTTGCAACTTCCATACAGCAACATGTCTGTATTAAAGGCTGCTCTTTGAGCTCTTGATCTTTGGCTACATACTTATTGAATAGTCTTTTTTGTGTACGCATATCGTCTCAAGAGGCGACATACGGTTGCTGTTGATACTTGCAATCCAGCCACTCTTTTAGTAATGTGACAATTCATTAAGGTACTTTTGGATGAAATTTTAATATTTTTTTAATTGCTGCCATTTTATAGTAAAGAAAAAGTTGTACAACTTGTGCTAGTTTTAAATTTTTACCATGCACTGTTTAGAAGTTATAGATCATTTAACTTTAAATATTAAAAAAAATTCCTGCATAACATTTTATACTTTATACGCCATCTTTGATCTTGTGTCATTTCTGGATACCTCTGTATATTATCAAACTGGCAGGAAAAATTAATTGCAAGGTGGGGTTAAGTTATGACATCATATTAGTTAAACCATTAATAAAAATGGCCACCAGTATGTATTTCCTGACTATTGTTTATTTAGCTGTTTCATCTGGTGAATGCAGGCTCTACGAAGCTCTAAAGCTTGCAATCGTGGCATAATGAAGGCAAACACTCAATCAAGTTTGCTTGCAGTAAATGCTTTTGTGATACACTGATGTTTGAAAGTCAACAAAACTTTATGAGAGACTGCAGCCCATTTTGCAAAACTTGAAAACCTTTTGCCAAAGTGATGCAACATACGTGAATAGAAAATAACAATGATATTACTAAAAATTAAAGTACTCTCATCATGTTCAAGAATTTTTCACTCAGTTTTCATCCATTTTACAAAGTTGAGTAAAGTTTATTGCATCTCACTATTGAGAAAAATTTAAAAAAATTATATATTGTAGAAAAAGTATAAAGAAAACAATTTGTGTTCCGAAATTTAAATTGTGTGTTCATCCCGTTGTACCTTAAAGGAGCACGGACACGGAAGCGCGTCATCTTGATTTTTAGACCAAATAATCAAGATGACGTAGTGTTTTAGCTCACGTGAGATTTACAAAATGGCGACTGTCAAAGTTCACCTACGAAGAAATATTGCTGGACTTCAGGCTTGGTGCTGAGCATCATAATGCCAGAAATCCTTCAGTATGTGTATGAAAACGAGTCACTGTGGAGACACTTACAATTGAAGATCCAGAATCCATTGTATCACATGGCTCGCAATGCCACACCCTTTATTGGTCTGTATTCTTGCGCACATGAAGCCATAGCATGCATGCACTTTTGTGTCCGTGCTCCTTTAAGATATAGGCTTAGATTCTCTGCAATGAAATGCAGTATGAAGAATTCACGAGAGCAATTAAGAGTCCTCAAATAAGGCCTACTTTCTGATTAAAAAACCTTTGTCACATCTCCACTTAATTCAAACTGTTTCATAGTTCTTGAAACAGTGCCAATATTCAATGCAGTTGATTGGCAATTGATCTAAGAGACATATTTTTCCAATTCTTAGCCACACTGTCTTCCAACGTATATTTGAATATGCTTTCGTGCAAGATAGCTCACTGGACAACATTGTTTTTGAAAATTACCTAAAAAATAAATAATAGGTGGGGTTTTTGGGAGTGGCCGGCCGGCCTGCTTCCCACCTGTGGCCAAGGAATCAACTACTATGATCAAAGTATAGTGTAAAGGGCTGTAACAGTACCACTTCTCCATTTTAATTAATTGCTGTCG